>NC_048576.1:71076080-71138580 GCF_013265735.2 Oncorhynchus mykiss | reverse complement strand
CCCAGCACAAACAAGGAAGGGTAGAAGTTGGGGAAGGAAGCAATTATACTACAGTGTCCATCCCAAAATATACAGCACAGAGAACAGAGAAGAGCTGGAGTGAGAAAGGGGGCGAATGAGTGGAGTCTCAGACACTCCAGACAGCCAAATGGAGAGAGAGAGGAGGCCCTCTCACTCCCCTCTCTGTTCCTCTGTCTCATTACGGGGCACAGGGTGGGTTTTGTCCTGCTGCTCAAACATAATTAGGAATGTTCCACTGAGGGAGGCTGTGCTGTGTGATCCCTTTCCGTCTGCCCCCACCCCCACCCCGCCTGGCCAACCTCCTCTCCTCCACCCACGCAGGGCTCATGCCGACCCTTCTCCGACTGGGGACATTCCCTGGAGGGGGGGGGGGGGGGGGGGGGGGGTTCTCAGGATACCATGGGGGTAGAGGGGGAGGGGGGCTCAGTCTCTGGGCCCTCTGCCCAGTGTGCAGCTCCAGTTCTGTCCAGCTGTGGGGTCAGCCTCAACACTCTCTCACAGAGGTCTCAGGGAAACACTGACCCTCTCTCTTTATAGCAGCGCTGTTGCATAACCCACCACCTTGTATTTAGGCTGACCCCGGAGGCTGCTAGCTAGCTATACTGTGAAAAGTACAACTGCCATACTTACCCATGCCAAACATACAGTACGTTCGGAAAGTATTCAGACCCCTTGACTTTTTCCACGTTTTGTTAGGTTACAGCCTTCTTCTAAAAAGTATTAAATAGTATTATTTTCCTCGTCAATCTACACACAATACCACATAATGACAAAGCAAAAACAGGTTTTTAGAAATGTTTGCATATTTATTAAAAATAAAAAACAGAAATATGACATTTACATAAGTATTCAGACCCTTTATCTTTATCAGACCCTTTGTACTTTGTTGAAGCACCTTTGGCAGCGATTACAGCCTCGAGTCGTCTTGGGTATGACGTTACAAGCTTGGAACACCTGTATTTGGGGAGTTTCTCATTCTTCTCTGCAGATCCTCTCAAGCTCTGTCAGGTTGTCTCTTCAGAGATGTTTGATTGAGTTCAAGTCCGGGCTCTGGCTGGGCCACTCAAGGACATTCAGACAACTCCTGTGTTGTCTTGGCTGTGTGCTTAGGGTCGTTGTCCTGTTGGAAGGTGAACCTTCACCCCAGTCTGAGGTCCTCGAGCAGGTTTTCATCAAGGATCTCTCTGTACTTTTCTCCATTCATCTTTGCCTCGATCCTGACTAGTATCCCAGTCCCTGCCACTGAAAAACATCCCCACAGCATGATGCTGCCATCACCGTGCTTCACTGTAGGGATGGTGGCAGGTTTCCACCATAACGTGACGCTTGGCATTCAGGCCAAAGAGTTCAATCTTGGTCTCATCAGACCAGAGAAACTTGTTTCTCATGATCTGAGAGTCTTTAGGTGCTTTTTGGCAAACTCCAAGCCGGCTGTAATATGCCTTTTACTGAGGAGTAGCTTCCGTCTGGCCACTATACAATAAAGGCCTGATTGGTGGAGTGCTGCAGAGAAGGTTCTCCCATCTACACAGAGGAACTCTGGAGCTCTGTCAGAGGGACCATCGGGTTCTTGGTCACCTCCCTGACCAAGGCCCTTCTCCCCCGGTTGTTCAGTTTGGCCGGGCAGCCAACTCTAGGAAGAGTCCTGGCGGTTCCAAACTTCTTCCACTTACGAACGGTGTAGGCCACTGTTTTCTTGGAGACCTTCAATGTTGCTGAAATGTTTTGCTACCCCAGATCTGTACCTCGAAACAATCCAGTCTTGGAGCTCAATCAAGTTGTAGAAACATTGTGGAAAGTTGTGGAAACAGGTTGCACCTGAGCTCAATTTCGACTTTCATAGCAAAGGGTCTGAACACTTATGTAAAGAAGGTATTTCTGTTTTTTGTTTTTAATACATTTGCAAAAATATCTAAAAATCTGTTTTCGCTTTGTCATTATGGGGTATTGTGTGTAGATTGCTGAGGATTTTTTCAAGGGGTCTGAATACTTTCCCGACGGCACAGTACATACAACCCCTACCGTGAGAGACAGTGTGTTCTAGCTCTGAGAGGTGGATGCCTCAGTGTGCTGTATATTGCAACTGTTCCATTAGCTTTGGCCTGATACTGAGTAGCAGTGTAAACATGGGCATCATATATAGTGCTTTATGACTTGCAGTCCAACAGAGGCTTCAGGCCAAAGATTAGCACTATTAATATAGCTTAGCATGGGGCTAATTCAGAGCTGCAAATCCACTCCTAAAACACTGGATCTGTCTGGGGTCGTGCAGTAACAACGTGAGGGCATATCACACTACTATATGTAACTGGTGGTTAGCAGGCTTGTCTCCTGTCTCCTCCCACGGTGGGTCCCCATGCTACTGGCACCCTTCTGGCCCACAGCCTGACCCCCATTTCTCCCTCGTACCACAGCCCTATTCCCCCCTCATCTCTCCAATCATTTCTGTGACAGGGTACAGACACACCTGTCAACACCAAACACTTTCTATTATTGGTGAAACCAGCTGATGCCTTAAAGTTTTCCGCAAGCTACGACAGAGCTAGGTGGATGGGTAGAGGAAGAATTACACCTCCCGTTGAGGGCGTTGTGTAATATGTTGTGTGTGTCACCTCTTGAGGTGGAAGCGCAGGTATTTCAGCACGGCGGGGCCGGGCAGGAAGGTGCAGCTCATGCAGGTGAGGAGCTGCCAGTAGCGGAGGTGTGCGGCGGTGTGGGGCTGCGGCGTGCAGCTGGTCTGCTTCACCAGCTGGCAGTAGACCTCGTCCCGGAGCGGCCGCAGGTCCAGACAGGTCTGCAGCACGCCCTGGATCAGAGGCACCGGGTCCCGCGCAGACTCCAGCTGCTGCAGACAGTTGAAGAGCTTCACTGCTTCCTCCCGCACTGTGGCATAGCCCTTACCACTGTGGTCTGTGTTGGGGGGGGAATTAGGAATTAGACCAGACTAGACCAGTCAGCATGTTTGAGAATAGATGATCCTGCTTCTGTGATGTCTATTGGTGGAACGACTAAGCTTTAGTGGCCGTCTCTCATCATGCCTTATCTAAGCTGTCTCACTCACTGGCCTTGACTTGGCACGCAGGCAGGTAGGACTAACTCAATGGTAAGTCTATATGTGAGTCTGTTACAGTGTATGATTATTGGGCATGTCAACGAGCATGTGACAGCATTACTCATATGTGAGTGGGTGTGTGTGTAACTGTTCGTGTTTTACTGCAGAGTTTACAGGCATGGCACTGACCGCAGGGACTGGTGGTAGCATGGGAGTAGTACTTACAGGTGTGTTCCAGGCTGCCGTAAGGGAAGGGCAACAGGGGGGCATACAGGGGGCTCTGAGTGTGCTTCAGGATGGGGTTGTGCTGGTAGATATTATCTACCACCTCAGGGTTAAACTTGTTCTCCTGGAGAAGAAAGACAGAGAGACAGACAGACAGTTAAAGAGAGAGAGAGAGAGTGACAGATGAGCTTCCTTGACATTCCAGCTGACCTGGGAGCAGCCCCAAGCACGGCTGCTATGAGAGAGAGTGTGTTGGGTAACAGGGGTGACTAGGGTCAGTGGGAGTCAGGCCATGGAGCAGGAGGACAGCTATGACCGCTTTTTAAACACCTGGGGACCCAACAAAACACACCGCCATCATTGACACTATTTACAGTTGAAGTCGGAGGTTTACACACACTTAGGTTGGAGTCATTAAAACTCATTTTTCAACCACTCCACAAATGTCTTGTTAACAAACTATAGTTTTGGCAAGTCGGTTAGGACATCTACTTTGTGCATGACACAAGTAATTTTTCCAACAATTGTTTACAGACAGATTATTTCACTTATAATTCACTGTATCACAATCCAGTGGGTCAGAACTTGACATACACTAAGTTGACTGTGCCTTTAAACAGCTTGGAAAATTCCAGAAAATGATGTCATGGCTTTAGAAGCTTCTGATAGGCTAATTGACATCATTTGAGGAAATTGGAGGTGTATCTGTGGATGTATTTCAAGGTCTACCTTCAAACTCAGTGCCTCTTTGCTTGACATTATGGGAAAATCAAAAGAAATCAGCCAAGAACTCAGAAAAAAAATTGTAGACCTCCACAAGTCTGGTTCATCGTGGGAGCAATTTCCAAACGCCTGAAGGTACCACGTTCATCTGTACAAACAATAGTACGAAAGTATGAACACCATGGGACCACGCAGCCTCTGGTCTGATGAAACAAAAATAGAAGTGTTTGGCCATAATGACCATCGTTATGTTTGGAGGAAAAAGGGGGAGGCTTGCAAGCTGAAGAACACCATCCCAACCGTGAAGCACGGGGGTGGCAGCATCATGTTGTGGGGGTGCTTTGCTGCAGGAGGGACTGGAAGATGACTTCATGAGGACAGAAAATTATATGGATATATTGAAGCAACATCTCAAGACATCAGTCAGGAAGTTAAAGCTTGGTCGCAAATGGGTCTTCCAAATGGACAATGACCCCAAGCATACTTCCAAAGTTGTGGCAAAATGGCTTTAGTACAACAAAGTCAAGGTATTGGAGTGGCCATCACAAAGCCCTGACCTCGATCCCATAGAAAATGTGTGGGCAGAACTGAAAAAGCATGTGCGAGCAAGGAGTCCTACAAACCTAACTCAATTACAGCAGCTCTGTCAGGAGGAATTTAAAGGCAATGCTAGCAAATACTAATTGAGTGTATGTAAACTTCTGACCCAATGTGATGAAAGAAATAAAAGCTGAAATAAAAAATTCTCTCTACTATTATTCTGACATTTCACATCCTTAAAATAAAGTGGTGATCCTAACTGACCTAAGACATTGAATGTTTACTAGGATTAAATGTCAGGAATTGTGTAAAACTGAGTTTAAATGTATTTGGCTAAGGTGTATTTAAACTTCCGACTTCAACTGTACATGTCTGTGGTATCTCGCTACAGATGCTACTCTCATTGACAGAAACACATTTTACATGACATTTGAGTCATTTAGCAGACGCTCTAATCCAGAGTGATTTACAGGAGCTCTAATCCAGAGTGATTTACAGGAGCTCTAATGCAGAGTGATTTACAGGAGCTCTAATCCAGAGTGATTTACAGGAGCTCTAATCCAGAGTGATTTACAGGAGCTCCAATCCAGAGTGATTTACAGGAGCTCTAATCCAGAGTGATTTACAGGAGCAATTAGGGTTAAGTGCTTTGCTCAAGGGCACAGACAGATTTTTCACAGAGTCAGCTCGAGGATTCAAACCAGCGACCTTTTGACCAGCGACTGGCCCAACCTCTTAACCGCTAGGCTTCTTGCCGCCCTACGCAGATGGCATCTACTACTGCAATCCTTGCCTGCACCTGTTGACCATTAGTAATGTTGTCACTGCTCTCCCTCCTTCCCCCAATACACCCTCCTTTGTGTGGCAAAGTTGATACATTCCTCTGAAATGTTTTGGTCTATCTGAACTGGGACCATGTGGAACACTGGCAGACTGTCTATTGGACAGACACATACAGCCTACATACACAACACATTACCATAGGCGAACATACAGTGCCTGTAGAGTGCTCAACACTGGGAAACACATTGCAGTCTATGTAGAGGTCGCAAGAGGACAACGGGATTCATTTATAATCTACAGGATTCCGACAGAACATCCATCCTCATTATGTCCTAAAAACGGACATGTTCCCTTGTCCTTCTCACTCCCCCCCCCCCACTCGCTACCTCTCCCTGTCCCTCTGTCCCTCTTTCACACGCAACAGAGACTGGAGGTCCAAGGCTGAAATGGTCATCTCTCTTCACCTCCATGTCTGGTGGGACACACATCTACACTCAGAGATAAGCACTTCTCTCACACAAAGAACTCCTCTATTCATTCCCTCCCTCCCTCCCTCCCTCCCTCCCTCCCTCCCTCCCTCCCTCCCTCCCTCCCTCCCTCCCTCCCTCCCTCTCTCCCTCCCTCCCTCCCTCCCTCCCTCCCTCCCTCCCTCCCTCCCCCTCTCCTGTAATGTCAGTTCTGTTCAGTAGAGTTCTCCAGCCTTCAGTGGGATTCGGCTAGGCTTTGTGTTAAGTGTGAGAAAGAGTGTTGGAAGGGGTGGAGGAGGATTGGAAAGGGGGAGGAAGAGAAGACAGGGGCAACTCTTTAAAAAGCGGGCCCCTCTCTTCCTCGTTCCGTGACCCGGCCTCCCGTTGGCTGAGCAGGGGCCCGGCAGGGCAGATGGAAGGAGACAGATTAAACTCTCTAGACCAGATCACAGACTCTCGCTGGGAGATTAGGGACCCTCGCAGTGAGATTAGGGACCCTAGAGGCCAAATTGGGGAGTGCTTATCTGTGCCTTGTCACCCATCCGTCTGCTGTATGAGATTCTAGCATGCTCTGCTCGCTAGCAACCACTTCTCTACAAATCTGGGTGTTCACATGCACCCACACACACACACACACAGGGCTACTTTAAACACCTTCTCACGTGATAAGAGTTCAGGCGGAAGTCAAGTGATCGAAGGCACATTTACAAGAATACACACACAACAACACACAAACTCAGAATAGCAAACAAGCATAGACTTAACACCACTTGGTGAATTCCAAAGTGATGGCAGAGCGTGGTCTGGATTCTTCTCTTAGACTTTGTCTTAGTGATGAATGAAATCATACTTCAAAAATGGAAGAACTTGTTGTGCCTCATTCAACTGTTTAAGTGAGGCATGTTTCTGTGGGCACACACACGTACACACCCCAGGACCAGGTCCAAATATGAGGCTTTGCCTTGCACACCCTCTTCATCCACCCTTTTGCCTCTAAAAATGACACGTTCCTTAAAATAGCGCAGAACATTCCGGTGGAACTTTTACGGGGTGCCTCCTCTCCTCTCACAGCTTGGCGGAATAAAATAATTCCCTGAAAGCAGCAGCAACGACAGTTGGAGGACACTTTGGACTCGCGGCCCAGTCTGGTCATGCGGTTGCCGTGGTGACAGAGCGGAGGTATAATGTCCGTTGTGTTGCTGCGGTCCGTGTTTGGTGACCCTTGTCATCGGCAGCTTGGCAGTGGTCTAGTCTGGGGCGGGCAGCGAGATGCTGTGAAGCAGTGTGTGTGTGTGTGTGTGTGTGTGTGCATATTTGTGTGTCTCACCTCAATGTCTCGGATCAGGAGCTGAGTGGGCGTCTCCACAGGGGCTTTTGTGTCGATGACCTTCTGGACAGCGCAGGCCCAGTGCACAGCCTCGTTGAAGTGCTTGGTGTACAGCCTGTAGCAGTGCTTACGCCCATACACTGTGATGCTCCAGTACCCTGAAACACACACACACACAGGCACAGGGAAGTCAGTCATCAGTGTATCGTGTACTGAAAGCATGAGTAAACATGAAAAAACAGAAACTGAACTTTCAAAGAACAATATAGCTATAGAGAGCAGAATCGAAGGCCTATACTTATATAATAACTGTGGTTTCAGAAAATAAGGAAGCCTGCTCCACTCTCCCTGTCATGTGGTCTGAACATGGGACATTCCACATATCTGGTGTGACTCTTGCTTCCTCTCTGGGTTTCACGGAGGTCAGCAATCATCCCGGGAGGGTCCCCCAACTTTATTAGCCACTGAGCCCAACCGGAACGACTACAACCAAGTCAGGACAGAGGTGTGTCCTCTCCTGGCACAACACCTGGCCTAACCTCCTGTAAGAACTGATAAAGTGCTACAGGCAGTGTGGACCCATGGGCCAATCATACCCTGAGTGTGTTACCATGTGATCTCCTGCTAGCTACGTGACTTGGCATACTGATTTTTCTTTGTTTCGATTGGTCAAGTTCAAAAGCCAAGTGAGGCTAAAGTGTGTGTGTGTGTGGGACCCCATTCATAGCTATTTCACAAGTGAGAGATAGAGAGGTGGAAGGAGATACTGGGCCTAAAAGGGGACTAGTATTGTATTGTATGGTAAGGCGATAAGGAGGAAGCCATTAGGTCCATACCACTCTGCTGGGACAGGCTTACTCAGAGGCTCATAGAGGAACACAGACAGAACACACAGCCACCAGTGAGCTGTACTTAGACTAAGGGCAGGACAAAACAGACGAAAAAGCAAAACAGAGTACACACTTCTCTGCAGGAAAGTCCCAGAGCAGATTTAGGGGAATGTTTGGGTTAGCTTTTTTTTCTCCTGGAGGTTTTAAGTGGTTGTCTAAAGTCAGCAGGCGAAGGTACAATCCCCTCCATACAGTCACAGAGGGCCTTGTGTGTGTGTGTGTGTGTGTGTGTGTGTGTGTGTGTGTGTGTGTGTGTGTGTGTGTGTGTGTGTGTGTGTGTGTGTGTGTGTGTGTGTGTGCGTGTGTGTGTGTGTGTGTCACACAACAATAGCATTTCACCTGTATTTCCTTTCCGATTCCTGTCATTCAGGGTGTTAAACGGTAAAAGGGCCATTCTGGTGCTGATGACTCAGAAGGTTCCAGACAAACCCAAGTTGTGGAGAGAAAAGTGGACTTGGTTTTCCAGACTTCCTCTGGGTGTACTGGGCTCACAGGAACTGAGAGGAGACCGTAAATCCTCACATTATGACCGCTTTGAGATCTTTACCAATATTTGATCATTGAACCGCTTTAGGGGACCAAAATGGAACTCATTATCTGGGGCTTAGTTATCCTAACAGGGAATTTGGGATATACACGCCGGTGCATGCTCATGTGTCTCTGTGTGTGTGCGTGAGTGGCACTCACCCGTCTCCTTGAAGGTCTGTTTGTCTGGCCAGATGACAGAGCAGAGGTTGGTGAGTACCAGTGTTCCCAGTCTGCGGGCTCCTCTCTCTGAGCTGCTGTAGTAGTCTAAGGAGTCCAGGCTCAGTACAAACCAGTAGCACCGCTGCTTGATCCAGCTTCCACACACCTCCCGGAACAGCCAGCCTACACACACACACACACACACACACACACACACACACACACACACACACACACACACATATACACACACACACACACACACACACACACACACACACACGCACACACACACACACACACACGTACACACACACGTACACACACACACACACACACACACACACACACACACACATACACACACACGTACACACACACGCACACACACACACACACACACACACACACACGTACACACACACGTACACACACACGTACACACACACACACACACACACACACACACACACACACACACACACACACACACACACACACACACACGTACACACACACGTACACACACAATGAATGTGTGAGAAAGATCAAAAAGGTAGCCAAAAAAAGATCTGCACATGATAGACTGTGTGTGTATGTGTGTGTTTGCACATGTGTGTGTGTGTGTGTATGTGTGTGTGTGTGTATGTGTGCGTGTGTGTGTGCGTGTGGTGTGTGTGTGTGTCTTATTTGGTTGAATTTAAGGGTTAATTGGTTTGGGCTGAACATAATCACTAAGAGGTTGAACCCATCGGACATAAAATATGTCTGTAACATGCAGAACAGGTTAAAAATAACGGCAGCTAATGGTATAGTCAGACATTAAGGCCTGTGTGCTTGCCACCAGGATAATTACAGCTGTAAAAAACACACAAAGAAGAAAGCGGGAGGTTGGAGAACAGTCGCTGGTGGTGGAGATGCAGGAAGAGAACTGGTGGACTGATCTGTCATTAACGCCCAGAGAAGGAGGGAGGGAGAGAGAAAGAAAGGCTGATACATTCTCCTGGCTCCCTTCACCACCACAACTGGGTGGTGTTCAGTAGGCATAGAACGAGACAAACCGGTGTGAAACTGACCTGAATTTGTTAAATAAAAATGGTAATTTTAAATTTCATAACTGTTTGTGTTTGGTCTCTACTGAACAGGATCCTGGTCTGCAGTGTCCAGCTTTACATGAAGGGGATGTACACTACATGGCCAAAAGTATGTGGACACCAGCCCGTCGAACATCTCATTCCAAAATCTTGGGCATTAATACGGAGTTGGTCCCCGCTTTGCTGCTATACCAGCCTCCACTCTTCTGGGAAGGCTTTCCACTAGATGTTGGAGCATTGCTACGGGGACTTGCTTCCATTCAGCCACAAAAGCATTAGTGAGGTCAGGTCTCAACCACAATGCACACTGCCCTAACCCATCTGGACAAGAGGAATACCTATGTGAGAATGCTGTTCATCGACTACAGCTCGGCATTTAACACCATAGTGCCCTCCAAGCTCGTCATCAAGCTCGAGACCCTGGGTCTCGACCCCGCCCTGTGCAACTGGGTACTGGACTTCCTGACGGGCCGCCCCCAGGTGGTGAGGGTAGGCAACAACATTTCCACCCCGCTGATCCTCAACACTGGGGCCCCACAAGGGTGCGTTCTGAGCCCTCTCCTGTACTCCCTGTTCACCCACGACTGCGTGGCCACGCACGCCTCCAACTCAATCATCAAGTTTGCGAGACGGCCTACAGGGAGGAGGTGAGGGCCCTCGGAGTGTGGTGTCAGGAAAATAGCCTCACACTCAATGTCAACAAAACTAAGGAGATGATTGTGGACTTCAGGAAACAGCAGAGGGAACACCCCCCTATCCACATCGATGGAACAGTAGTGGAGAGGGTAGTAAGTTCCTCAGCGTACACATCACAGACAAACTGAATTGGTCCCACCCACACAGACAGCCTCGTGAAGAAGGCGCAGCAGCGCCTCTTCAACCTCAGGAGGCTGAAGAAATTCGGCTTGTCACCAAAAGCACTCACAAACTTCTACAGATGCACAATCGAGAGCATCCTGGCGGGCTGTATCACCGCCTGGTACGGCAACTGCTCCGCCCACAACCGTAAGGCTCTCCAGAGGGTAGTGAGGTCTGCACAACGCATCACCGGGGGCAAACTACCTGCCCTCCAGGACACCTACACCACCCGATGTCACAGGAAGGCCATAAAGATCATCAAGGACAACAACCACCCGAGCCACTGCCTGTTCACCCCGCTATCATCCAGAAGGCGAGGTCAGTACAGGTACATCACAGCTGGGACCGAGAGACTGAAAAACAGCTTCTATCTCAAGGCCATCAGACTGTTAAACAGCCACCACTAACATTGAGTGGCTGCTGCCAACACACTGACTCAACTCCAGCCACTTTAATAATGGGAATTGATGGGAAATTATGTAAAATATATCACTAGCCACATTAAACAATGCTACCTAATATAATGTTTACATACCCTACATTATTCATCTCATATGTATATGTACAGTGCCTTGCGAAAGTATTCGGCCCCCTTGAACTTTGCGACCTTTTGCCACATTTCAGGCTTCAAACATAAAGATATAAAACTGTATTTTTTTGTGAAGAATCAACAACAAGTGGGACACAATCATGAAGTGGAACGACATTTATTGGATATTTCAAACTTTTTTAACAAATCAAAAACTGAAAAATTGGGCGTGCAAAATTATTCAGCCCCTTTACTTTCAGTGCAGCACACTCTCTCCAAAAGTTCAGTGAGGATCTCTGAATGATCCAATGTTGACCTAAATGACTAATGATGATAAATACAATCCACCTGTGTGTAATCAAGTCTCCGTATAAATGCACCTGCACTGTGATAGTCTCAGAGGTCCGTTAAAAGCGCAGAGAGCATCATGAAGAACAAGGAACACACCAGGCAGGTCCGAGATACTGTTGTGAAGAAGTTTAAAGCCGGATTTGGATACAAAAAGATTTCCCAAGCTTTAAACATCCCAAGGAGCACTGTGCAAGCGATAGTATTGAAATGGAAGGAGTATCAGACCACTGCAAATCTACCAAGACCTGGCCGTCCCTCTAAACTTTCAGCTCATACAAGGAGAAGACTGATCAGAGATGCAGCCAAGAGGCCCATGATCACTCTGGATGAACTGCAGAGATCTACAGCTGAGGTGGGAGACTCTGTCCATAGGACAACAATCAGTCGTATATTGCACAAATCTGGCCTTTATGGAAGAGTGGCAAGAAGAAAGCCATTTCTTAAAGATATCCATAAAAAGTGTTGTTTAAAGTTTGCCACAAGCCACCTGGGAGACACACCAAACATGTGGAAGAAGGTGCTCTGGTTAGATGAAACCAAAATTGAACTTTTTGGCAACAATGCAAAACGTTATGTTTGGCGTAAAAGCAACACAGCTGAACACACCATCCCCACTGCCAAACATGGTGGTGGCAGCATCATGGTTTGGGCCTGCATTTCTTCAGCAAAGACAGGGAAGATGGTTAAAATTGATGGGAAGATGGATGGAGCCAAATACAGGACCATTCTGGAAGAAAACCTGATGGAGTCTGCAAAAGACCTGAGACTGGGACGGAGATTTGTCTTCCAACAAGACAATGATCCAAAACATAAAGCAAAATCTACAATGGAATGGTTCAAAAATAAACATATCCAGGTGTTAGAATGGCCAAGTCAAAGTCCAGACCTGAATCCAATCGAGAATCTGTGGAAAGAACTGAAAACTGCTGTTCACAAATGCTCTCCATCCAACCTCACTGAGCTCAAGCTGTTTTGCAAGGAGGAATGGGAAAAAATTTCAGTCTCTCGATGTGCAAAACTGATAGAGACATACCCCAAGCGACTTACAGCTGTAATCGCAGCAAAAGGTGGCGCTACAAAGTATTAACTTAAGGGGGCTGAATAATTTTGCACGCCCAATTTTTCAGTTTTTGATTTGTTAAAAAAGTTTGAAATATCCAATAAATGTTGTTCCACTTTATGATTGTGTCCCACTTGTTGTTGATTCTTCACAAAAAAATACTGTTTTATATCTTTATGTTTAAAGCCTGAAATGTGGCAAAAGGTCGCAAAGTTCAAGGGGGCCGAATACTTTCGCAAGGCACTGTATATCACTCCCTGCCATTCAGGACCTCTATATCAGGCGGTGTGAAAGGAAGGAGAATTGTTAAAGACCCCAGCCACCCAAACCATAGACTGTTTTCTCTGCTTCCGCACGGCAAGCAGTTCCAGAGAAACAATTCTGACACCAACAGGCTCCTGAACAGCTTCTATCCCCAAGGTGTAAGACTGCAAATAAACATATCCAGGCGTTATAATGGCCAAGTCAAAGTCCAGACCTGAATCCAATCGAGAATCTGTGGAAAGAACTGAAAACTGCTGTTCACAAATGCTCTCCATCCAACCTCACTGAGCTTGAGCTGTTTTGCAAGGAGGAATGGGAAAAAAATTCAGTCTCTCGATGTGCAAAACTGATAGAGACATACCCCAAGCGACTTACAGCTGTAATCGCAGCAAAAGGTGGCGCTACAAAGTATTAACTTAAGGGGGCTGAATAATTTTGCACGCCCAATTTTTCAGTTTTTGATTTGTTAAAAAAGTTTGAAATATCCAATAAATGTCGTTCCACTTCATGATTGTGTTGTTGTTGATTCTTCACAAAAAAATACAGTTTTATATCTTTATGTTTGAAGCCTGAAATGTGGCAAAAGGTCGCAAAGTTCAAGGGGGCCGAATACTTTCGCAAGGCACTGTATATACTGTACTCTATATCATCTACTGCATCTTTATGTAATACATGTATCACTAGCCACTTTAAACTATGCCACTTTGTTTACATACTCATCTCATATGTATATACTGTACTCAATACCATCTACTGTATCTTGCCTATGCCGTTCTGTACCATCAATCATTCATATATCTTTAAGTACATATTCTTTATCCCCTTACACTTGTGTCTATAAGGTAGTAGTTTTGGAATTGTTAGCTAGATTACTTGTTGGTTATTACTGCATTGTCGGAACTAGAAGCACAAGCATTTCGCTACACTCGCATTAACATCTGCTAACCATGTGTATGTGACAAATAACATTTGATTTGATTTGATTTGATTTACTGATGTTGGGCAATTAGGCCTGGCTCGCAGTCGGTGTTCCAATTCATCCCAAAGGTCAGGGCCCTGTACCACTTCGTGGCTGAGCCATTGTTTCTCCTAGACGTTTCTACTTCACAATAACAGCACTTACAGTTGACCGGGGTAGCTTTAGCAGGACAGAAATTTGATGAACTGAGTTGTTGGAAAAGTGGCATCCTATGACAGTGCCACGTTGAAAGTCACTGAGCTCTTCAGTGAGGCCATTCTACTGCCAATGTTTGTCTATGGAGATTGCATGGCTGTGTGCTCGATTTGATACACCTGTCAGTAATGGGTGTGGCTGAAATAGCCGAATCCACTAATTTGAAGGGGTGTCCACATACTTTTGTATATATAGTCTACTACCCGTGTCCAGAAGGGGGGGTGGCTGTAGTGTTACCAAACACCAGCCATGCAGCAACCCACAGAGTGTGTCCCAAACGACACACTGTTGCCTGTATAGTACACTACCTTTGACCAGGGGACCATGGGGCTCTGGTCAAAAGTAGTGCACTATATAGAGAATAGGGTGGCATTTGGGACACAGAATATGTGTGCAAACTGTTCCTTCTAAATATTTAATCTCACAGAGCTGAGGGTAAATAAACCGGGTTTGGCCAAGCTCTGGCCAGGGGCTGCCCAGAGAGAGAGAGGAAGAGGGAGCAAGGGATGGATAGGGGTGGCGGTGCGATGGAGTGGTAAAACGAGAGAGAGCAGTCAGAGTTCACAGTGAGGGGTGATGGATAGGCTGGCAGAGGGCCCTGGCTGGTCACCTGGCCCAAAGCTGGAGCAGGGCGCTATGGTGAGGGCGGGGGCAGGGTTATGTGGCTGTGCCATCCGTTGTGTGTGTGTGTGTGTGTGTGTGTGTGTGTGTGTGTGTGTGTGTGTGTGTGTGTGTGTGTGTGTGTGTGTGTATGTGTGAGTTTATGGGAACAGCAGTGCCATGTTCATTGGGCTAACTTCTTAGAACAGCTCTGACGACCGAGCCAGCGTCACAGCTTCCTCTGTGGTTAGCAAGCTGCATGCCACCTGTCAGCTCTCCCTCGCTTTCCCTACAGCTCTTTTCTCTTCGCTCAGTCTCTCCCTCTTTCATCTCTCCCCCCGCACCAACTCCCCTTTTTCCTATGGTAAAGTGGTTTTCCCTACATGCAGAGCCCCCATTGCTACCATCCCCCATGTTACAACCCATAGACCCGGAGGGGGGCAGTCGAAGTGGGAGTCTACACACGTCTCATTCTGTTTCCCCTTTCCCAGTGGCAGCCTGGAACACACCATAAACCCACCCAATATAGTCCCCAGGTACTTAACACCACATCAAAAGGAGCATAAAAACCAACATGAAATGGATAAATAAAAAAGGATGAGGTAAGACAGGACGGGATTGGGTGGGGTGGATGATTGGGTCGGGGGTAGGGGGGTGGAGGGGTGTGGGTGGACTGGTTAGCGGAGAGCTGGGAGGCAGGTCGTCTGTCAGTCACACAGGATGTCCTGCAGCTGCTCTTTTTGAGACAGTGGGATAGAGAGACGGCCTACTTTGGATGGAAAGAGGGAGGAGAGAAAGAAAGAGAGAGAGTGAGAGAAGTAGAGAAAGAGAAGGAAAGGCAATGAGTGGGAGAGAGAGAAAGGGTGAAACAAGAGTCCCGGTCAGGACCCCCTGCCTACCCCTCCCCCCCCCCACGGTCCTCCATCTGGATCCCATCTCCCTGGCCTGCTAATGCGTCCCCTGGGGGGCCACGGCTCGCCCTTAATTTGTTTCATTTGTGACCCCAGACCCCTAACGCTGGCCCTGCCCCCTGAAACACAGACTGAGCAAACACTGGAGTCTGTCTCCCTCTGGTTCTGCTCTGTCCTTCTATCTCTGTGTGTACCTTCTGTTTGTTCTGGAGATTTGGAGGAGATTAAAAAGCATCTGATAACAAACAGTCATCCATAAGGGAGCAGAGCTTTAATGAGCTTCAACACTAGGATTATGGGCTGAACAGAATTAGACAGAGATCCAAACAGAAAGGGAAACGATTGCAATTGAGTAGACTGAATCACTTTCCAAATGACTGGCGTACTAAGTGATATGTAGCTAAAAATGAACAAACAGAGGAATGTAATTTATGCTCGTCACTGCATTCTGTCTAGGAGTTTCTCACTCCCTCGCTACGTCAATCTCTCTCGCTCTACCTTTTCCCCTCTGTCGGTCTCTCTCTGTCTAAGGCACGGTTGATGGCCTATTTTAGACTGCGCGGCGACACTTGGCCCCAGTTGCCTGAGGATGTCCCATTGTAAACCACACCAAACCACACCAAACAGCTAGGGACACCCTAGCACCAGGACATTTGATATATGGGCACACAACAAGGGCATGAACAGAGCAAGGCCTTCACATGTCCTGGAGCGTCAGTGGTGCTGGAGATGGTGGTGGTTGGTGGGGAAGACAAGGCACACAGCCACACCAGGGGCCCAGGGGAAGTAGCCGTCCTCCGATTGGGAAGGAATGCACCCCCCCCTAACCCCATCGCCTGCCCCTCTGCCCGGTCTCAGACGTCGGAACAGAGGGAGGAGGGGTGCAGCCAGCCAGTCGGCCAGGGGTGCTGCATGGTAACTGCTGTCCGAATTAGCCGATCAGGCTGCCGCCATCCCAAAGAGGACGTAACTTATCCAAGCGCTGGCATTTTACTGCAACCGTTTCGGTAGCAGGAAAAGCACACATGAATAGCCTGTGAGATCACTCCTCAAAAAGCGTCAGGCACGCAAGGCTCTTAATGCCGCTGATGGCCATCATTACATGATTACTGGGGGCAGGGTGTGTGTGTGTGTGTGTGTGTGTGTGTGTGTGTGTGTGTGTGTGTGTGTGTGTGTGTGTGTGTGTGTGTGTGTGTGTGTGTGTGTGTGTGTGTGTGTGTGTGTGTGTGTGTGAGGGCTTAGCTGTGGACAGTGAAGTGTACAGTACAGTAGCACAGTATGGTCTACTTATTCAGCGATAACACCGCAAACATGCACAGAGCTCAAGCTCGGCTAACGCTCTCGGACGAGTGAACGTCATCATCCCACGGACTGTTATTACTGTACATGCAAATCACTGGAGCTGGGACACAACAGCCACACAGAGAGAAAGGAGAGAGAGAGAGAATAGAGGGATGGTGTACAGGTGTGTCGGGCAGACAGGCTCACCTTTGACAAGCAGCTCGGGGTCTTCTTCCAGGCCCATCTTGCTCTTCTCTATGATCAGACTCTTCATCTCATCAGGAACCTCTGACAGACTGTGTCTGGGTGAGACAGAGAGAGAGAGAGCGGTGGTAAATAGCAGCATCATACACTCCCACAGTGAAGGCACCCCCCCCCCCCCCCCCCCGATACCCTATTGGCTCTGTGTCGAGGGGAGGAGGGTAACCCCACACAACGTCTGCCAGCCCTAAGCCTCTCTGACACCCTAAGTGAGAGAGGAGAGGGGGACAAGTTGAAGTGCTGTGAATATCGTTCCCTCCACCCCTCCTCCACAGCTGCATGCATACCACGCCGCCGTGGACAGCTCGTCTCTCTTTAATTGGTTTGGCTGGCGGGCACAGCGGAGTGGAGGGAAGAGGAGGACTGACTCAAAGCCAGCCAGCCAGGCAGTCCCAGACCAAAGAGAGAGAGAGGACTGACTCAAAGCCAGCCAGCCAGGCAGTCCCAGGCCAGAGAGAGAGAGAGGACTGACTCAAAGCCAGCCAGCCAGGCAGTCCCAGGCCAGAGAGAGAGAGAGGACTGACTCAAAGCCAGCCAGCCAGGCAGTCCCAGGCCAGAGAGAGAGAGAGAGGACTGAATCAAAGCCAGCCAGCCAGGCAGTCCCAGGCCAGAGAGAGAGAGAGGACTGACTCAAAGCCAGCCAGCCAGGCAGTCCCAGGCCAGAGAGAGAGAGAGGACTGAATCAAAGCCAGCCAGCCAGGCAGTCCCAGGCCAGAGAGAGAGAGAGGACTGAATCAAAGCCAGCCAGCCAGGCAGTCCCAGGCCAGAGAGAGAGAGAGAGTTCAAAGGGTTACACTGTTGTCAGCTAATCGAAAACCCATAACAAACATCAAAAACATCTGGGAATTATGGGGAAACTGTTGTGAAATGCTCTCTCTCCTCTCTCTCTCTCTTTCTCAAGGGCCACTGTCAAAGAAGCCTTGTAAAAAGAAAAGCCACCACATGCAGTCATGGTGGTGGCGAGGACCTTGGACTGCA
This sequence comes from Oncorhynchus mykiss, assembly GCF_013265735.2. Lineage (NCBI taxonomy): Eukaryota > Metazoa > Chordata > Actinopteri > Salmoniformes > Salmonidae > Oncorhynchus > Oncorhynchus mykiss. The sequence goes on along the minus strand of NC_048576.1, from coordinate 71,120,504 downwards.
AAGTGACATTCGTTTCAGACATTTGGCCAGGCAATGTTTTGGACGACTGAGAGCTCAGCTTGTTATCTCTGGTCAAGGCCCATTTCCAGCCCATTCAATTGTTTATAAGATTTATCTATGCTCATTTATTTATCTAATTACTAGTTTATTTTCTCTATTTCCTGCGTCAAACTAGCGTGTGAGGTATGAAGGAACAAACCTTCCTTCCTTCCCCTGAAAACACTAGGCAGGAAATGAGTTTTGGCAGGCGGCCCTCCCTCCCTCCACCATGTACAGTCTCAGATAGCGTTTCTCTGGGCGGTGATTATTGATCAGATGATTGTGGAAGGTTATTCCTTATGGAAGTCAGACCTAATCAATAAGTCTGAACATACCCTATCCTGCTCAACTTAGCTTACAGGACTGTGCTGACTGTTCATCTACAATACACGACACCTGCTCAGAGTATCTCACTATCCCAACATCCACTAGTTGACCCTTGTGTCAATACGTTTGCCTGTTTCAGACCGTACAGTAGTTGTAAAATATGTGTGTGTATCAGTCTCTAATTTAGGCTGATGCTCAGACACACAGGGAAACACTACAGGAAAACCACATTGGCCCTCACAGAGTGTATGACTGATTCGGCAGGAGAAACGTCAGAGAGACACCAGAGGGCGAGAACAAGAGGGTCAGAGCCCTGTCCAACTACAGCCAGTCTACCTCTGCAGCGAAGCCCAACAGCGGCAGCAGCATTCAAACAGTAACGTCATCTGGGACCTTTCCAGTGTATCGTCGCATATCCCTCTTCTCTTAAATACGTAAAAATACATCCAGAAATCTGAGGACGGCTCTTTTGGAGTCCGCAAATAACCCCTTGCTGCAGAAACAGATGCAGACAGACCTATATGCAGTCATTTAAATGGAGAACTCAATGCACTGATGGGGATTTGGATCTATAGAAAACGGCAACGCAGTCAGCTAGGGGATAGCGTGTTGGTATGTGGAGGACTCGATGTCAAAGCCGAGGATCATTTTGTGATGTTGTCTGAGCGGGGGCACACGTACAAACTCTGGAGAGCACCAGTATAAACCAGCCCTGGATTGGTACCTCTATAGTTTGGGCCTTGCTCAAGGGTACAAAAGCAATGTTAGCTATGTTCCTCGCAGAACTTAAACCAGAAATCTTCTAGCCGTGAAATGGGTCAAGTTCCTACCTAAAGCTATCGGCTACTTTATGTACTGTATGCACCAGGGTTTTCCCATTTTAGTTTAGCAGCCATTCGAGAAATTTACCACACACATATGCATTGGGTGTGTAAACCCACTAGGGGCGTCCACCCACGGTGCTCAAAAAGTCACCACATTTAGATTATGGTAATTCCTCTTAACAAAACATGTCATTTTCAAACATTTTGCCAAAATGTAATTTGCGGGAAAAAGGTAAAACACCTTTCTAAATAGTGCATCTGACACAAGCGGTATTTGACAGAGATTCAAAGAGTGTGAATCTAAAGACACAACGACTAAGATGTGTTGCTAATACTGTATGACTAGGATGGTGCGTTTGACTTCTGGACAATGGAAGAAAGTTGATATGAATGTTTATTGTTATCAATTCCCCATTACATACAGTTGAAGTCGGAAGCTTTAACTTCCTGACTGATGTCTTGAGATGTTGCTTCAATATATCCACATCATTTCCCTTCCTCATGATGCCATCTATTTTGTGAATGCACCAGCCCCTCCTGCAGCAAAGCACCCCCACAAAGCCACCCCCGTGCTTCACCGTTGGGATGGTGTTCTTCGGCTTGCTAGCCTCCCCCTTTTCCTCCAAACATAACAATGGTCATTATGGCCAAACAGTAATATTTTTGTTTCATCAGACCAGAGGACATTACTCCAAAAAGTACCATCTCCATGTGTAGCTGCAAACCGTAGTCTGGCTTTATTTTATGGCGGTTTTGGAGCAGTGGCTTCTTCCTTACTGAGCGGCCTTTCAGCTTATGTCGATATAGGACTCGTTTTACCGTGGATATAGATACTTTTGTACCTGTTTCCTCCAGCATCACAAGGTCATTTGCTGTTGTTCTGGGATTCATTTGCACTTTTCGCACCAAAGTACGTTCATCTCTAGGAGACAGAACGCGTCACCTTTCTGAGCGGTATGACGGCTGCGTGGACCCATGGTGTTTATACTTGCATACTATTGTTTGTACAGATGAACGTGGTACCTTTAGGCATTTGGAAATTGCTCCCAAGGATGAACCAGACTTGTGGAGGTCTTGGCTGATTTCTTTTGATTTTCCCATGATGTCAAGCAAAGAGGCACTGAGTTTGAAGGTATGGCCTTGGAATACATCCACAGGTACACCTCCAATTGACTCAAATGATGTCAATTAGCCTATCAGAAGCTTCTAAAGCCATGACATCATTTGTATTACTAATTAGGCCTACAATAATTTACCGTTCTCATTCTTGGTGTGTAAATGTTGTTGAGAAACAAGTTTTGGTTTTATTTCATAACCATCATTTACGAGTTGTCCCTTTTTTCATTGTCTTTTGTTTGGAGTGCTCCATGTGAGCGATGAGCACGGTTCTTGTTAATGTTGAGGGAGCTCGCATGTCTGAGCAAGCATAGAATTAGCCTCCCTGGCCTGCTGCGTGCAAGTGCCCATTTGGGGATGTATGATTTCTGCCTGTCTTAGTCATCGCCTTCACCACTAATAAGCTCATCTTCTCAGTAATATTTTCTTCGCCTCACACAGTAAATCAACAAAGTCCGTTGTTTAAACATCCATTGCAAATGAGAGCCTAATAGTTCCTCACAAAAATCTCCCCCTCGATAATCACCAAGCCTCGGTGTGGAAGAGCAAAATATAATGATCTGATGATCCCATATATCCAGTGGAAACGTCATAAAATACTTAGCCTTTCCCTTGCGCAAAAACAGCTGTCTGTCCCGAGCTCACCGGTGCCTAAACTCTGAGTGCTGAATAGGCTAGTTGATACAATGTTGCACGTTAGGGCTGATCCAGTTGATTGATTTGATACAATGTCGCACTTCACAAGCAACAGCTCAAGTCAAGACAAATAGAAAGGAAGGCAGACAGGCTGAGAAGAGAAGTTCATGTTATTGAAAGAACCACAATTTTCATCAGTATATTTTCTACTGTTTTTATGTATTTTTACTTTGTTGACAATGTAAGTTATAGGTCAACAGCTGCATTGGCCATTTCGGAGTTCCATGCGCTCATTTAGGCTATTTAGCCGCCAATGATCACTGTGTCATATGGCAGAGGCCGGTCCTCTCGCATTAGTTGATTTTGACATTTTTATAATTATCCACGTGGCAACAATTTTGAGAACCGCAAACATTATTATTGAAATGAAACTGTTCCATCAAGATGCACATATGAAAATCAGAACTGACCAGCAGATTTGGTAGAAATTGTAGGATAAATTGTAGGCTTATGCTTCCTCACACTTTAAACCTATAAAGTCTTTACGAAATAATTGCCTCCACCTTTCTACGGTCAGATTTTCAAGCAAGGTAAGACATGCCTCATAATATGAAGCAAAACACTCAGGTTTCAAACAATGAAATATCTTTTCAAAATGCATACCACCTCCAGCTCACATTGTAAAGTGGTGGGTGATGTTAAGTGGTGGGTAGCCTTCCTACCGTTGTTTTTTCACCAGGTTAATTTGGCCAAAATGATATTTATCTGCTTAAATTTGTTTTATTACAGCCAAAAGCCGGCAATTACCGGCTAATGGAAACCCAGGTATGCACATGACAACCCAGAGGAGCAATATTGTGTGGGATGATAACCCTAACCACTAACCAGATGTAGAAAATGACACATTTCAGAACTAGCATGAGGCAGGATTCAAGAGAGATCATTTGAAAGATTTGAGTGGAGGGAAACGAGGGAAAAGTGGAGGGAAACAGGATAAAGAAAGGAGAGGGAAGGCCGGGCTAAAACCCTCCAGTTGACCTTTTATTCTGTCTCTGTTCAAACAAGCCTGACCTTCAGCTTCAATGGGCCCTCGGCGAATCAGAAGGCCTATCTGGGTCCACAGGCCTTCAGCTAACGTCTAACACACAATCTGCCTTTGTGACTTACTGTAGACACAGGCATCACCAAAAGTCATGTCAAAGACAAAACCATACGGGAAGACACTGGGGCTTGATCTAACTTTGAAGCCCATATGCTATAGGTTTGGGAGTTAGGCTACATTGTGTCGAAGAAAAGAAGTCGGGTGGGTGGGTGTGAGTCTATGATATTTTGGTAAGCTGATCCAGAGGGGGCTGTCCAACACACTTCTGTTAGAAGTTCAAACAAGAGGATGAAGCATGTCGAGAACCAGACCAGCAGAAAAACTGTTCAAGAGTCTGTCAGAGAACAGAGAGACAACAGGCCTGGGCTTTGTGTCATGCTACCTTGAATAATTCTTCATTAAGCGTCTATTGACGCACTCATGCATCAATCTAATTAACACAATACATCTGTCAGTTTAAGCTAGAGATATCTATTTCATCATATATATATTTTTTTTTTACATGGGCAGCATCTCAATCCACCACATTCGCCTATGTCGCCCTTCTGCATCTGAGGTGAAAAGTAGCAGAGATACAGCGCTGTTTGTCAGACCAGGAGACATCCCGAAAATCGGTCTCATCACAAAAACTGACTAATATGACCACTCTATGGAAAGATGAGACTCTCACTAACACAATGTTTTTGCTCAACGACCCCCACAAGCGTCACGGAACTTGTCTGAAGGTAACCTGTTACCGGTTTTAAAAAATGGATGGAAGTATGGAGGTAGTTTTGTGCCAACAAAAAAAGGGGTTAAATGTAAATGTTAAATGTAAAAAAAACTATATACAGTAGCAGTCATTAGTTTGGACACACCAACTCATTCAAGGGTTTTTCTTTATTTTTTACATTTTTTACATTGTAGAATAATAGAGAAGACATCAAAACTATGAAATAACACAACAAAAAGTGTTAAACAAATCAAAATATATTTTATATTTGAGATTCTTGAAAGTAGTCACCCTTTACCTTGATGACAGCTTTGCAAAATCTTAGCATTCTCTCAACCAGCTTCATGAGGTAGTCACCTGGAATGCATTTCAATTAACAGGTGTGCCTTGTTAAAAGTTCATTTGTGGAATTTCTTTCCTTCTTAATGCGTTTGAGCCAATCAGTTGTGTTGTGACAAGATAGGGATGGTATACAGACGATAGCCCTATTTGGTCCATATTATGGCAAGAACAGCTCAAATAAGCAAAGAGAAACGACAGTCCATCATTACTTTAAGACATAAAAAGGTCAGTCAATCTGGAAAACTTAAAAAACTTTGAACGTTTCTTCAATTGCAGTCACAAAAACCATCAAGCACTATAATGAAACTGGCTCTCATGAGGACTGCAACAGGAAAGGAAGACCCAGAGTTACCTCTGCTGCAGAGGACAAGTTCATTAGAGTTACCAGCCTCAGAAATTGCAGCCCAAATAAATGCTTCACAGAGTTCAAGTAACAGAACATCTTAACATCAACTGTTCAGAGGAGACTGCGTGAATCAGGTCTTCATGGTCGAATTGCTACAAAGAAACCCCTACTAAAGGACACCAATAAGAAGAGGAGACTTGCTTGGGCCAAGAAACACAGGCAATGGACATTAGACCGGTGGAAATCTGTCCATTGGTCTGATGAGTCCAAATTTGTGATTTTTGGGTGCTTTGTTGGTGACACCGTCTGTGATTTATTTAGTATTCAAGGCACACTTAACCAGCATGGTTACCAAAGCATTCTGCAGCAATACGCCATCCCATCTGGTTTGGGCTTAGTGGGACTATCATTTGTTTTTCAACTGGACAATGACCCAACACACCTCCAGGCTGTGTATGGACTAGTTGACCAAGAAGAAGAGTGATGGAGTGCTGCATCAAATGACATGGCCTTCACAATCACCTGACCTCAACCCAATTGAGATGGTTTGGGATGAGTTGGATCGCAGAGTGAAGGAAAAGCAGCCAACAAGTGCTCAGCATATGTGGGGACTCCTTCAAGACTGTTGGAAAAGCATTCCAGGTCAAGCTGGTTGAGAAAATGCCAAGAGTGTGGAAAGCTGTCATCAAGATAAAGGGTGGCTACTTTGAAGAATCTCAAATATAAAATATATTTTGATTTGTTTAACACTTTTTTGGTTACTACATGATTCCATGTGTTATTTCATAGTTTTGATGTCTTCACTATTATTCTACAATGTAGAAAATAGTAAAAATAAATACAAACCATTGAATGAGTAGGTGTGTCCAAACTTTTGAGTGGTACTGTATATATTTACTGAGCTTTCTTTTATCTCCTAGATATTGGACAGATACTTCAAAACCTTATTCTTTCTGATTAATTTTTTTGACTGTCTGTTTTGCCATTTATGAATGCGTTATTCAATGCGTTTCTATAGTGGTAACCAAATTCTAGAATATTTGTACATTTTTTAATATACAGTATCTACAGGGGTCCTAAAATTCCAAATCAAATAGCTAAATGATCCATGGTATGACCATCTTAAAACAATTTCATATGTTAGATTAGTAGAACCCCCTCCCCCAAAGGCTTAGACTTTAGAGGTTTTAACAGGCAAATCTGTGCCCAGCTGCCCACACAGGCCCAAAGTAATGCTTAAACTCTGCTAATTGAGTAAAGAGGGGCTTGTGAATGAGGGCTGTAAACCAACTATCCAAAACAAGCTTCCATAGCCGAATGGAGGAGGGGGGGGGGGGGGGGGGGGGGGGGGGCTTAGGGATGGGGGTTGGTGGACCAGGCTGGTTTTGTTTCATGGGAGAGAGCCCTGGTGGTGTGTGGGTGCTAGTAGGGTGGGTTGGTGGGTGGAGGGTAGAGGAGTTTGGGGGTGTAGCTGTAGTGCAGCTGGGGTCACATGTTGGCACTCTGACAGATGAGGATCTGGGGTTTCCACAGCTGTCCAGTAGCCCCCCCCCCCCCCCCCCTCCTTCTCCCCCACCCACGTATTCCCAGAAGCCCCGGCTGAGGCCGTGACAGAGGGGCCTTGAGTTCTGACTTCCTGTGGAGGCCAGGAAACAATTTTACACGGGGATTAGACGGCTTGGAGGGAGAGCAGACCAACAGAACCAACCCCCCCCCCCCCCCCCACCCCCACCACCCCCCCCCCCCCCCCCCCCCCCCCCCCCCCCCCACCCCACCCCACCCCCAACACTACACCCCCGTGGAAAGACCATGACACAGTCAGGGAGAGATGAAGCTAGGAGAAGAGACAAGACACTCCCATATGAACCTGCTGTTTCAGGTTTGTGTTTAATATTCAAATGTTTCCATTGATCTGTTGTGAGTAAGCAATCTATGGTCTGACGTGTAAGTCACCACTTCAGCGTTGTCCCGAGGAGGTTTTTGTGTTTGAGATGTCAGGAATTTGGTGAGAGAAGGAAAAATACCCTTGTGGTGCTTTGTTTACGGAAGTGGAAGGGAAGTGGAAAAGTCCTGCAGCTCAGACGGCATATATCTCCCTCTCCCTAAATCTCTCTCTCTTTCTTTCTTTTTCTCCCCCTCTTCACTCCGGTCTTTCCACTGTAGGCCTAACACCAGCACGCTAAGCAAAACCATCTGTTTGCCCCACATAAACGGGAAGCTAGCTAACAAAGAAAGAGAGAGAGGGAAGAGAGAGGCGGAAGTAGAAAGAGTAGGAGAGAGGGAGTGCCAGAGGGAGAGAGAGAGAGACTGAGGGAGATGGAAATTAATAATTATATTTTGGGTGAATACAAATATACACATGCCCCATTTACTGTACTTATGATAGACAATTTAACTGTACACAAATCTTATCAAATCAAAAATAAAATACAATTGTATTTGTCACATGCTCCATGCTACAGGTGTAAACCGTACAGTGAAACTTACTTACAAGCCCTTAACCAAAAATGCAGTTAAAGAAATAGAGCTAAGAAATATTTACTAAGTACAAAATAAATAAAAAAAATGTATAATAACAATACAGATGCTACATACAGGGGGACCAGTACCGAGTCAATGTGCGGGGGTACAGGTTAGTTGAAGTAATTCGTACATGTAGGTAGGGGTAAAGTGACTATGCATTGATAATAAACAGCGAGTAACAGCAGTGTAAAAACAAAGGGGGGGGGGGGGGGCAGTCAATGTAATAGTCTGGGTGGCCATTTGATTAATTGTTCAGCAGTCTTATGGCTTGGGGGGGTAGAAGATGTTTAGAAGCCTTTTGAACCTAGACTTGGCGCTCCGGTACTGCTTGCTGTGCGGTAGAAGAGAGAACAGTCTATGACCAGGGTGACTGGAGTCTGACAACTTTTCGGGCCTTCCTCTGACTGCAGGAAGCTTGGCCCCAGTGATGTACTGGGCCGTACGCACTACCCTCTGTAGCGCCTTATGGTCGGAGGCCGAGCAGTTGCCATACCAGGCGGTGATGCAACCGGTCAGGATGCTCTCGATTTTGCAGCTGTAGAACTTTTTGAGGATCTGGGGACCCATGCCAAATCTTTTCAGTCTTCTGAGGGGGAAACAGTGTTTCTTCACGACTGTCTTGGTGTGTTTGGACCATGATAGTTTGCTGGTGATGTGGACACCAAGGAACTTGAAACTCTCAACCCGCTCCACTACAGCCTGTCGATGTGAATGGGGGCATGTTCGGCCCTCCTTTTCCTGTAGTCCACAATCAGCTCCTTTGTCTTGCTCACGTTGAGGGAGAGGTTGTTGTCCTGGCAGCACACTGCCAAGTCTCTGACCTCCTCCCTATAGGCGGGCACTATGGTATTGAACGCTGAGCTGTAGTCAATGAACAGCATTCTCACATAGGTGTTCCTTTTGTCCTGGTGAGAAAGGGCAGTGTGGAGTGCGATTGAGATTTGCGTCATCTGTGGATCTGTTGGGGTGGTATGTGAATTGGAGTGGATCTAGGGTTTCCGAGATGATGATGTTGATGTGAGCTATGACCAGCCTTTCAAAGCACTTCATGGCTACCGACGTGAGTGCCAATGGGCGGTAATCATTTAGGCAGGCTACCTTCGCTTTTTTGGGCATAGGGACTATCTCTGTGCATTTGTGTGTCCGTGTGCAAATACTTGATATGTGTGTGTGTGTGTGTGTGTGTGTGTGTTGTCTCATGTGTCTGAGTAAGAGAAGGCTGACAAATAAAACAGTCTGACTGCTCAATATTCTAATTTATCCATGATTATCACCGCCACTGGGCTCTCTCTCGCTTTCTCTCTGCGTGGCCTAGTTTCAATCTCACGCTCCCGCACACTTTCACAATCCCTCAACAGGGAAGGAAATAAAGCATCTGACCAGATCCAGCTGACAAGGCATCCTCATTTCTGACCAGAGTGGACAAAATACATCTCTGTTATGCTTCATACTGATGGAAGACACATGAAGGCACCAACCTCCACAGAGGCCATATGAATAGAAAAAGTACCATGTCGTTATGTTGAGATCGTTACTTATCTGATGATTACGGCACAAGTTGTTTTGCCGAGATCAGAAGATCATTCTCTCATGATCATGATATAACAAAAAATGTTTTGTCGAGATCACGAGATAAACTCTATAAATAGAAGTGGACGTATTGATGCTAGATTGACAGTATGGCGGAGGAGAGCCCACGGTGGATCAGCGCATATGTTTTTATTGATTGCTACACTAAAGTATGGTACATTTCGTGCTATTATTATTTAATTTTTGTTTGGAGCAACAACGCAGCTAACTTGGCTAGTCTTATGAGGTGAAGTTTACACACACTCGTTTTTCAACCACTCCACAAATTTCTTGTTAATACAAACTATAGTTTTGGCAAGTCGGTTAGGACAATTCACTGTTTCACAATTCCAATGGGTCCGAAGTTTACATACACTAAGTTGACTGTGCCTTTAAACAGCTTGGAAAATTTCCGAAAATAATGTCATGGCTTTAGAAGCTTCTGATAGGCTAATTGACATAATTTGAGGCAATTGGAGGTGTACCTGTGGATTTATTTCAAGGCCTACCATCAAACTCAGTGCCTCTTTGCTTTACATCATGGGAAAATCAAAAATTGTAGACCTCCACAAGTCTGGTTCATCCTTGGGAGCAATTTCCAAACGCCTGAAGGTACCACGTTCATCTGTACAAACAATAGTATGCAAGTATAAACACCATGGGACCCCGCAGCTGTCATATCGCTCAGGAAGGAGACGCGTTCTGTCTCCTAGAGATGAACGTACTTTGGTGCGAAAAGTGCAAATCAATCCCAGAACAGTTACAGCAGCTCTGTCAGGAGGAATTGGCCAAAATTCACCAAACTTCTTGCGGGAAGCTTGTGGAAGGCTACTCGAAATGTTTGACCCAAGTTAAACAATTGAAAGGCAATGCTAACAAATACTAATTGAGTGTATGTAAACTTCTGACCCACTGGGAATGTGATGAAAGAAATAAAAGCTGAAAGAAATCATTCTCTCTACTATATTTCTGACATTTCACATTCTTAAAATAAAGTGGTGATCCTAACTGACCTAAGACAGGGAATTTTTACTAGGATTAAATGTCAGGAATTGTGAAAAACTGAGTTTAAATGTGTTTGGCTAAGGTGTATGTAAACTTCCGACTTCAACTGTAGGTAGTCTTGTTAGCTAGCTAGCTAGCTAGCTTGTTATCTATGCTGGTTGTTAGCTAGCATAACTGATATGTGTATAATTGTAAGGGACACTTCATGCTTTATGGATAATATTTACATTTACAGAGTGGGTGAGCTCCATTCTTGACAGGCTGATCAAATTCAATAGCAGTGGTCTAAGGCACTGCATCTCAGTGCTTGAGGCGTTACTACAGACACCCTGGTTCGAATCCAGGCTGTATCACAACTGGCCGTGATTGGGAGTCCCATAGGGCGGTGCACAATTGGCCCAGCATTGTCTGTATTTAGCCGGTGGAGGCCATCATTGTAAATAATACTTCTTTTTTTTAACCAACTTGCCTAGTTAAATAAAGGTAACAACAACAAAAAAAAGAGGCTGTCTGCAAGGAGCATTACATATGAAACATCTTACAAGCCAGCATTTTGATTTATCAGCCTCTGAGGCTGCTATTGAATCTGATCAGCCTGACAGGAATAGTGCCCACCCCTGGATCAGATATACATCTACCTATAAAGCACTTTGACAGCTAATCTGCCTGCAAGGAGCCTTGCCTATGAAACAGCCTACAAGGCACCAACCTTATTTCTAAGCCTCTGAGGCTGAAATTGAATCTGATCAGCCAGTCAGATTAGTTAGTCTAGCTAACAATAGCAGCTAACAAGACTACCTAGCTAACTAGCTAGCCAACAAGACTACCTAGCTAACTGGGAAACAGTGCAGCCTGTCAGGCATCGACGAGCGCATTGCGATCAACACAGTCACAGGGCTCCTTGATGAGGTGGTTGTCGTGAACAAATGAATGCGTGGTACTTTTGATTATCTCGTTAGGAGATAAATAAGTTGTGATCTCAACATAAGAAGGGATTCATTTTTTAAAGTCATATGTCCTCTCTGGATTAAATATATGAGGGATTGGGCTTTCAGAGTCTGACTTGAGTCTACCAGTCAGTCAGACTCACGGTGGCCAGAGTAGCTGACCTGATGAGTAATTGATTTTGGTCGAGATCAAATTAAAGCAACGAGACGTTAATTAAAGTTGTAAAAACACAGTGTCCTTGCTCTGAGGCTTGGAGGACCGTGGTCAGAGCCAGACTGCTGTTATGTTCAGACAGACATGCTTCAGAATACAAAGTACGCCCTCCTGAACATGGCTTGCATCCCAAATGGCACTTTATTCTTTATGTAGTGCACCGCTTTTGACAATGGCCCATAGGACTTTGTTGAAAAGTAGTGCACTACAGTGCCTTGCGAAAGTATTCGGCCCCCTTGAACTTTGCGACCTTTTGCCACATTTCAGGCTTCAAACATAAATATATAAAACTGTATTTTTTTGTGAAGAATCAACAACAAGTGGGACACAATCATGAAGTGGAACGACATTTATTGGATATTTCAAACTTTTTTAACAAATCAAAAACTGAAAAATTGGGCGTGCAAAATTATTCAGCCCCTTTACTTTCAGTGCAGCAAACTCTCTCCAGAAGTTCAGTGAGGATCTCTGAATGATCCAATGTTGACCTAAATGACTAATGATGATAAATACAATCCACCTGTGTGTAATCAAGTCTCCGTATAAATGCACCTGCACTGTGATAGTCTCAGAGGTCCGTTAAAAGCGCAGAGAGCATCATGAAGAACAAGGAACACAACAGGCAGGTCCGAGATACTGTTGTGAAGAAGTTTAAAGCCGGATTTGGATACAAAAAGATTTCCCAAGCTTTAAACATCCCAAGGAGCACTGTGCAAGCGATAATATTGAAATGGAAGGAGTATCAGACCACTGCAAATCTACCAAGACCTGGCCGTCCCTCTAAACTTTTAGCTCATACAAGGAGAAGACTGATCAGAGATGCAGCCAAGAGGCCCATGATCACTCTGGATGAACTGCAGAGATCTACAGCTGAGGTGGGAGACTCTGTCCATAGGACAACAATCAGTCGTATATTGCACAAATCTGGCCTTTATGGAAGAGTGGCAAGAAGAAAGCCATTTCTTAAAGATATCCATAAAAAGTGTCGTTTAAAGTTTGCCACAAGCCACCTGGGAGACACACCAAACATGTGGAAGAAGGTGCTCTGGTCAGATGAAACCAAAATTGAACTTTTTGGCAACAATGCAAAACGTTATGTTTGGCGTAAAAGCAACACAGCTGAACACACCATCCCCACTGTCAAACATGGTGGTGGCAGCATCATGGTTTGGGCCTGCTTTTCTTCAGCAAGGACAGGGAAGATGGTTAAAATTGATGGGAAGATGGATGGAGCCATTCTGGAAGAAAACCTGATGGAGTCTGCAAAAGACCTGAGACTGGGACGGAGATTTGTCTTCCAACAAGACAATGATCCAAAACATAAAGCAAAATCTACAATGGAATGGTTCAAAAATAAACATATCCAGGTGTTAGAATGGCCAAGTCAAAGTCCAGACCTGAATCCAATCGAGAATCTGTGGAAAGAACTGAAAACTGTTGTTCACAAATGCTCTCCATCCAACCTCACTGAGCTCGAGCTGTTTTGCAAGGAGGAATGGGAAAAAATGTCAGTCTCTCGATGTGCAAAACTGATAGACATACCCCAAGCGACTTACAGCTGTAATCGCAGCAAAAGGTGGCGCTACAAAGTATTAACTTAAGGGGGCTGAATAATTTTGCACGCCCAATTTTTCAGTTTTTGATTTGTTAAAAAAGTTTGAAATATCCAATAAATGTCGTTCCACTTCATGATTGTGTTGTTGTTGATTCTTCACAAAAAAATACAGTTTTATATCTTTATGTTTGAAGCCTGAAATGTGGCAAAAGGTCGCAAAGTTCAAGGGGGCCGAATACTTTCGCAAGGCACTGTATATAGGGAATACGGTGCCATTTGGGATATAGCCATGGTTGCCCGATCAAAGCCCTCTCATGCAGGGTTATGTTACATCAGTCGCTGAGTAACCAGCCCAGGAAATGACATGGGAGTTGAGATTTGTGATCCGAGGGGTCAAACGTCCAGATACGGCTAACTGGGGGCGTGAAAACAGCTTCATCGCACAACACACGCGGCTATGATGAGGTCAACCAGGAGGTCAACGTCTAGCTTTAAACCATGGCTCATATACAGAGGTGAAAGCTATGTAAGTTACCCAGACTTTATTAGACATCTGAACAAACACACGAGCAACTGTCATATAACACAGAGGCTTCTTAAACAAACACCGGTCTCTGGGGAAACCTTTAAATACAACACATACTGTAGGTAGGTAATGAGCAATCACAGACCACAGTCTCATTGTGGAATCTGTGGAGGGAGGGAAGAGGCCCATATTTCTCTCAAGTCCCCATCCTATCCTCCTCCCATCCCCCTCTCCGTCTCCAGTGTGCCTGGCTGGGCCTCTGTCTGAGCTGAGACGGAGGGGGCTGGTGGGAAAATGGGAATGTGGTGATTAAGAGTGGGCCTATATGACCTCCCAGCTCTAAAAATACACTGTTTACTCAAGACCACTGCCAAGGAATTCTGGACTAGGCAGAGGGGAGTGCATAAATGTGTTTTGGGGGGGAACCGGAGAGAGAGGACAGGAAGTGTGTCTGTGTGTGAGGGCATGTGTGTGTGTGTGAGGGCATGCGTGTGTGTTAGGGCATGTGTGCATGTGTGAGGGCGTGTGTGTGTGTGTGGGGGGGGGGGGGGGGCTTGCATGCGTGTATGTGACTTTGACAATGTGCGTGTGAAGGAAGGGATGTCTTGAAAGGAGGAAAACAATGCATTTCAGGAGCACTGACACACACACAGGCAATTACCACACAGATCACATCCAAGGACTTCTTGGAACACACAGGTACACACACAGATACACACACACACACACACACACACACACACACACACACACACATACACTTCCAAAGACCGTTGTAAACACTGTCTCTTTCAGTCTCTTCCAGCCATCATTGTCTGGCATCCCACACCAAGAGTCATGCTCTTGACAGAGAGAGTGTGTTTCATAGAATGGAGAATAAAGAGAGGGACAGAGAGAAAGAAACCGAGAGAGAGGGGGGAAAAAAGCTAGCGAGAGCTTCCCTCAGTGGTCCCACTGTGTTCTGCCTCCTGTGTGTCTCCTAGCCTCCCACTCCTCTGTCTGTCCCTGGCCTGCCAACGAGGGGCTCGGTTGAGGCGGGAGAGGGAAGGAGTTGGGAGAAAATAGAGATTATGTGAGACAGATATGGATGCATGGGAGCGAGAGGCTCCTGTCCTGTTTGAGGGGCAGGCAGTAGGTCACGAAGGCATTTCATAAAGGCACCAGCCAGACTGTATGGGTTGGGGATGTATGACAGGCCTCTGTTAGACATCATGGGCCTGACTGCTGCTGACACTGAGCTTGGCACCACATGCTGGGATGAGGGGGCGACTACGGTCTGTCTACTGACTGCCTACTGACTGCCTACTGTCGGTCTGCTGACGGTCTACTGACGGTCTACTGTCGGTCTTCTGACTGCCTACTGACTGTCTACTGACTGTCTACTGTCTGTCTACTGACTGTCTACTGACTGCCTACTGTCGGTCTGCTGACGGTCTACTGACGGTCTTCTGACTGTCTACTGACTGTCTACTGTCGGTCTGCTGTCGGTCTACTGTCGGTCTACTGTCGGTCTTCTGACTGTCTACTGTCGGTCTACTGACTGTCTACTGACTGTCTACTGACTGCCTACTGTCGGTCTGCTGACTGCCTACTGTCAGTCTACTCTCGGTCTACTGACTGTCTACTGACTGCCTACTGTCGGTCTACTGTCGGTCTACTGACTGTCTACTGTCGGTCTACTGTCTGTCTATTGTCGGTCTACTCTGTACCAGACAGGCACCATGGGTGAGCTGCCACTCTGGGTTAGTAGGTCAACGCAATGGGAAACTAACACGCAACACCTAACCTAAAATGGACATATGTTGCCCATATGGGCATATGCCAGCCCTCCCATCCGATCCCACACCTGTCTCCTCTCTCTCTCTCTCTCTCTGCAGTATCACATCTCAATCAACCTAGCTAACCAGAGGTTTTTGTTCACTTCACACTAGACACTGTGGACGTGAATACACATGTAACTACGCCCACTGAGCTGCTCGGGAGAAGCTCTCTAGCCGCAGAACAGAACGTGAAGCCTGCAGGGCTCATAATGAGCAATAACGACTACATGACATGACTAATCATGTTCAAATGAAGGTGCTAAAAAGGTTAGTGCACACAGACGGAGGTGTGGGATGACCTGCTGGAACCTATACTCTCCTATTCCGGATGGACAGAAATCTACGAAGCTCACTTTCAGAATAGCACAAACTCTCAACATCCCTTCAATATTGCAGTGCTTTTCAATACAGATCTACTCTGCTTAGCCTGCATTCACTTGTGACTGAAATTCATGCCTTGAATTGTCTAACTTGACTCTAAATGGGCCCCTAAAAAATGAATTAAACTGGTCTAATCTATGCCAATATATCTGAGATAAATGTGACTATACGTCAGTGTCTCCTCCCTGCTTTGTAATGGGCCATTAGAAAGGTGTGGCCAGTGGCCATGTAATGGTTGTGTAGCACAGCATCTAATTCTTAGTGTGATGATTATAGTCAGTCAGTTATTTGACACACTCCCTCTAGCACCAGCAGTAAATCACCTGTGTGACAGCTCTGAGGCCTATCGCTCTTCTCTGCTCTGTGGAGGTGGCAGCACACATACACACACACGCACGCACGCACGCACGCACACACACACACACACACACACACACACACACACACACACACACACACACACACACACACACACACACACACACACACACGCTTGTGCCAGCCTCGCCCCTCTAGGGTGTGTTCCTGAAGTGAGATTGAGTCACCTCGCTCACCCTGTCCTCCCTCCCTCCCTCGCTCCCTCCCTCAGGAGGCTGCATGTCCCGTCTGACTTGAGGCTTCAGAGAGCCTCAGCTCACCGCTCCCTCAACGCCCCCACCCTCAGCCCTCCTCCCTTTCCTGTTTGAGTTGTCCTCTTGTAGCGAGTTGTGACATTATCAGACATGTATACTGTTCATCAGCTACGTTATATAATTCTAGGACTTTTCACCACGCCGTCTGTGCTCTGAGAGGACTGAGACTGAGATTGCCTGGGAGTGAGGTGGGAGAGAGGAGGGGGTAGATAAGGATATGATGCCTGACTGATAGTGTGATGCAGGCCTGAGATCACTCATCTCCCCCTCAACCACCACCATCCCACACTCACGTCATGTCTTGGCTCCCGAGTGGCACAAGGGGTCTAAGGCACTGCATCACAGTGCTAGAGGCATCATCAGGCTGTATCATAACCGGCTGTGATTGGGAGTCCCATAGAGCGGTGCACAATTGGCCCAGCGTTGTCCGAGTTAGGATATGGCTGGAGTAGTCCGTCATTGTAAATAGGAATTTGTTCTTAACTGACATGCCTTGTTAAATAAATAAGAAATTGGGGTGTGTGTGTGTGTGTGTGTGTGTGTGTGTGTGTGTGTGTGTGTGTGTGTGTGTGTGTGTGTGTGTGTGTGTGTGTGTGTGTGTGTGTGTGAGATCTTGCACCCCGGTGTGAGAGTCCCGCTGACACATGGCCTGCGAATCTGGTAGTGGTATTGGCGCGTCCTACAGATATAGAATCTTAATTTGATAACCCTGTTGTAGGAGAACTTGTAGTGTATTTGAGGTTTAAAAGGCTTCTGAAGTTTGTGATTTTCCCTTACAAAAAATGTAGCAAACCCTACAAAAATGACCATTAATTCACATTTCTTGTCGCTGCAGGATAACTTTTATGTTGTAACAAATTGGCTCAAATTAAGATCCTACGTGTACTTCTGCATGTGTGTGTGTGCATGTGTGGTCAGGCATACTATGAGTCTTGTGGTGAGAAACCCCATGACCCAAGCTCTGTAGAGGGAAGTAAAAGATAAAAAGATTGAGTACTAATGATGTCCGTGCTTGGTGACACATCACGTACACAGAATCATACATGAACATCAAGAGCTATAGAGGAACTGACTTCCTAAAAGCAGCACAATGTGTGTTCACTCACTCACACACACACACACATCCACGAACACACACACAAACAACTTACCCGTTTGTCCCATTGGCTGTGCGAGTCGGCTGAGAGAGAGTCACCTCAAGTGGACCCTGTGAAAAAAGCAACAACAAAAAAAACACTTAACCCAGCTAGCACATTTGGTTCCTTGAATGCCGTGGACACGTACGTTTTTGGTTTCCCATTGGTTCTGGGAATGAAGCCATACGTTTCCTGACCGGTAAAACATTCTGAGAACGAAATTGAACATTTCCCCTGTTCTGGGAACATTCATATTTTGGTTGAAGAGAGGTTCTGAGAACGTTTTACTATGGTTCCCTGAACGTTTCCTGAGAGGTTTTTATTAATGTTCTGAGAATGGAAATTATAGGTTATTTGAAGGCAATAAAAATAAGGTTCTGTGAACATGTTTCAACAAGACTTTTAATAACACTGTTAGCTTAGTTGAACTGTTTTGAACTCCAAGCACAAATCAAAATGTATTTGCTTAGGCATTAATCATGTAAACACATGTATTATTTTATTGTGGCACATCAGTGAGATTTGAATATATGACCTTCTGTTCTGTATCCATGGAATTAGTCCACTGGGCCACCAGGACGGAGCTAGCATGCCATGTATTTTAACTCATTCAAAGCTGTTAAGTTTAGTCTATTCAAACAGACTCCATTTCAAAGGAAACAAGCACTGATTAAGATCCGGTGTGGCCAATTAGTAGGCGCAACCCACACAGCTGAACAAGCTTAACAAGACAGAGGATAGAGATAGTTTTGTTGATGCTACAGAACATTAGTCTTTTTTAAATAACATTCTTAGAAAGTTCTCTGGACGTTACAAAAAAATGTCTTGTGGTTTTTATGGATCTTATTTGTATGTTCTCTGATCTATTTGAGAACATGACTTTAAATAGAACCATGATTCCTCATGTAGGAAACGTTATGCTGAAACTACTGAAAATCCCAGAGAAGAATGTTGTTTCTTAACATACGCAGAACAATGTAAGCACATGACTTTAAATAGAATCATGAGGAAACCTATAGGAAATGTTATGCTGAAGTACTGAAATTCTCACAGAAGAACGTTGTTTCTTAATGTTCTCTGAACTATTTGAGAATATTCTCAATTGTTAAACCAGTTGGAGAACGTTCCTAGAATATTACCAACATTTTTATTAAATGTAACCATGTTTGAACTTTTAGGAAACGTTCTGTTCAAGTTGTGTAAATGAGCTTAGAATGTTCCAAAGCCAAACAACTATCCTGCACCATTCCCAAAAGGTTTTGGGAAGGTAGTATGTAAAATAACCATAGGACCAACACCCTCTCACCAAGATCTAATAAACGTATGGTTCTCATAACGTTATGTGCTAGCTGGGAAGAGTCTGCATCCTGATTACAACATACATGTGTAATGAGGGGTGATCTGAGAGAGCTATGGGCCCATCAGTTCAAGGTAGATAACCCTTAGCATGGTAGGTTCCCAGGTAGGTTCCCAGGCAGTCTAGATGGGGTGATTTCACCCCTGAAGGTTTGCCCCCCAGCCAACCCTGTGTGTTAAAGTATAGCATTCTGCCTGCCTTTCCTGGCAACCACACCAGGCACATAGCTGCTCTGTTCTTGTAATGGTTGGCTTTCACATGCAAGGGTGAGGTGGCTGGGAGAAATATGGCATTCAATACAGGCTCATTTAACACAAGAACCAGGAACAGAGGATTATTTTGTGCTTTAGCTCAACACACACCCCCACGCCCTTTTATTCACATCCAGTCGTTTCTGTGAAAAAGGCAACTAACATCAAATATTTGTGGTTGGTCGCACTCCTATCTCACATAGCTGTCTGTGTCTTTATTGGTGTATTACTGTTATATAAACACACAAATGAGAAAATGATATATTCAAGTCCCATAAGACTAATGTTGGTACAGTGTCAAAATAAACCAACAGAAATCACTTTTTTTCTTAGCAAACACTTCTAGCCAGAGCACTTGAACCTTTAGGTCACTAGACCAACCAAGGCTGTAACACAGTATAGCCTACCCTCACATACTGCTGGCACTCCTCTTTCAGAGAGAGACAGAGAGACAGAGAGTGAGAGAGAGAGAGTGAGAGAGAGAGAGAGAGAGAGAGAGAGAGAGAGAGAGAGAGAGAGAGAGAGAGGCCAGACCAGGGAGACAAACAGACTAGGCCCATAAATGAGGGTGTAGAGACAGACTCCTGTTTCTACTTTAACTGCACTGATGATTAAGCAGAGGGCTTTTTTTCATTTCCTGGAAAATCACAACGAGGGGCCAACATCCTTTCCCTGTACAGTACTTTTCCTCTTAAACAGCCATCTATCCCCACCCCTCTCTCTGCTGCACACTGAGAGATGTGTCAACTGAATACACGGAGCCCCTGCTAGCAGTCAAGTTGGAACAGTGAACTTTTTATTCTGGACGCCCTGCAGCCAGGGGCTGGAAAGGAGATTTACCTTTTACTGCTTATGGGACCTTGGAAAACCTCATCAGAGCTAGCCTGTGATCCAGTCGGCCCGTGTCCGTGGTGCGCTGTGTGTTTCTGTGGCCTGTGATGTTGTCTCTGAGGAGTCACAGCCTTGAGGGAGGCCCTGCAGCGGCCCGGCCCGGGGTTCCGGCCTACCTGAAACACTATCCAGGTCAGCTCTGGGCCCCTCGCTGTTCAAACACCACATGTTACTGCTGGGTCTGCTAAGTTTAGGACTCTGCCTCTGCAAAGTGCTTCAGAAAGTTTTTATTTTTTTAAGTGAAAATAAAAATTCAACTACTAATGTACAGTACGCGCTCTGTATGAGGGTAGACGCCGGGCGGAGGGCCGAAGGTCAAATGAAAGGATAAGAAGAAGGTATGAGTAATGTGATTGAGTTCAAGTTTAAACCAGGGAGAGGTACTGCAAACGTCAGACGAGCCCGATAGGAATGACTGAATGGTGTCGAAAAGCATTTTGTGAATGAGGCTCGGGCGGGCTGTGGCCCTCCCCTGCTCCTGGCTCTGCTTGGCCCTCGTCGACCCTCAACCAACTGGCCAAGTCCCGTTCCCTAGACATTCTGCTCACACCAGACACAGCCTGAGCCTGCCATGTCTGACTGAGAGAAAACTGGTGATGGAAATGATTGCCAATTGCCATATGGGAAGTCTGCTTATAAATCCAATAAATAAACCCCCCCCCCCCCCCCCAGTCTTATTGTGAGTAGGTACTCTCTACGAAAAGAACACTGTCACTGAACATTATCTCCCCTGTCTGTTTATCTAGACCAGAGATTCCCAAACTTTTTCACTCACACTTATTTCCTGCAATTCTACACATTTTGTCATGGGGTGCAGAGAAAATGTTGCAGTTTTAAAGCTCATTTTCTTGCAATTCTGTACATTTTGCCTTGTCTAATGTGTATTCATGTGACATTTGAATGACTCAAACATTACAATAAAATCTATGGGCTAGTTGATCTGGACAAGTGATAAATATACAATGACTGATATGACAAGAGGAAAACTGATGATGCACTACCCAATTTCAAAATCGCACTTTGTGCATTCCACTATTACAACTTTCAAGAGTATGTTGAAAGCCTCTGCCGATCCCTCGCCCCCAGTTTGGGAACCACTGATCTAAGCTACCTCTTTAAATGCATAGTCCCAAAGATGATAGAAGGAGAAAAGAAGGAGGGAACGGCGTGCTTTTCAGAAGTCTGGAGGAGTCGATCTCGAATGGAGAGAGTAGACAGAGTGGAAGAAAGCGCAGGCAGGGGATGATTCATCCGGACTGGAGCCGGGGCTAGAGAAGGAGGGAGAGAGAGATGCCGTGATGTATTCGTTCCGTGGCTCACTTCCGCTCTCCTCTGGCACCACCACCACACCCTCCTCCCTCCTCCCCCTGCCTGGCCCTGCAGCTCTCCGGGGAGGCTGAGTAACCAGGATGAAATGCTCGGGCTCTGCCAACGTCAGCCTGAGGACCAGATGTGTGGCCTGAAGGTGGTGAGGCCGCGACGCAACGGAAACCAAATATAAACCAGTGTACCGTAACACCTCTGAAGACTCTTTTCTAATAAAGAGGGAGGAGGGGAGGGCAGAGGCATCGCCGTTAGCCGGTTAACGGACCCACTTTCAGGCAAGCCAGGACTGGACCTGCTTCTTCCCGGTAATGCTGGCAGCTGTCGTAGACGGGCACAATGCCCGGTGGCAAACATAGCTAGGCCTAACTTCATATTGCATCTAGCAGAATGCTGAGATTTAAGTGGAAACATTGAAGGGAGAGAGAATGACTGATGTCCTCTCCTAAAATTAGTGCCCTGGCTATCTCAACACTGGAGGCATTCATCTCAGCCTGCCTGACTGTTTGGGCAGCTGTTGGGAGAGCAATTTCTTTGAATCCAGATTGTAAACATGCATGGGAAAGGTTCTGAACTGGCCTAGGCAGGGACCACTCTGCCAGCCAAGCCTGCACAAGCGTCACAACTGAGTCATGCATCCAACCTCAGCTGGAGCACAGGCCAGGCACAGAGCATCACTCCATAGTTTCAGTATTATGGCTGTTACGCTTCACAACCCTTTCTTGGCACCGCAGAGGAAACCGTTGACGTAGTAGATGGTGGTGGTGGTGAAGATGTTGGGTGGATGTATCTGGAGAAGAGGGGAGACTCGTCACTCCTCCACCAGGCCTGTGGGTAGCTGTGGTCACCCCTGGCAGCAGCAGGGACCATTTAGCTAACAAGCTTTTAGAGAGAAAATGTTCCAACACACACGCACAGGGAGGGCTGGGAGGTCTGACCTACTGCCTCAAAGTGCGGCTTGTCAAACGCTGGACGTAACTGAGGCCACTGTGTAAACAGTGGAACTTCCCTGTAGGGCTTTCCCAGGACCAGGACTCATCTACGACACCCACCTTCCGACCCCACCCCCAAAACCACCATTGACACCATGGAAAGCTAAATATTACAGTTCACAAATCTTTAGATTTTCCTTGGGATGGACGGCCTTCGGAGTCTGTGCTGTATTGGTGCATACCACCCTGCATACCACTGCTAGCTTGCTTCTGAAACTAAGCAGGGTTGGTCCTGGTCAGTCCCTGGATGGGAGACCAGATGCTGCTGGAAGTGGTGTTGGAGGGCCAGTAGGAGGCACTCTTTCCTCTGGTCTAAAAAAATATATCCCAATGCCCCAGGGCAGTGATTGGGGACATTGCCCTGTGTAGGGTGCTGTCTTTTGGATGGGACGTTAAATGGGTGTCCTGGCTCTCTGAGGTCATTAAAGATCCCATGGCACTTATCGTAAGAGTAGGGGTGTTAACCCCGGTGTCCTGGCTAAATTCCCAATCTGACCCTCAAACCATCACGGTCACCTAATAATCCCCAGTTTACAATTGGCTCATTCATCCCCCTCCTCTCCCCTGTAACTATTCCCCAGGTCGTTGCTGCAAATGAGAAAGTGTTCTCAGTCAACTTACCTGGTAAAATAACGGATAAAAAAATTATAATAATAAAATAAAATCTTAGTCTGGGTCAGCTGAGGTCTAATGGTTGGCTCAGCAAGTAGTATTGACTGGTCGTATCTATATCCAGCACACATCAGTGAGAAGGGTCAGGCCGGGAGGAAACAGGATTAGCAGTAGACAAGAAATCAATAATCAATATTTTCTCGGGAGTTGTGTCCGGTTGTAGTTAAGGAGCTGATACAATCTCAAGTGGGAGGTGAGGCCTAATGTTTGTAGAAAAGGGTATGAACACACAATAACCTAAGTCACTGGAAGCAAACCAAAGCCAGTGGTTTGAACAATAGGCCAAACCCTCATCACCACTCATTCACATAGCCTATGCTCACTGTAGTCCAGATGATAAAACATGTTCTTTAGAGGTTACTCTCTTTGTTCTCTTTTGAGAAAGGAAGTGTGCAGCACACTATTGGGTAAATCCATATGAACTAATTTCAAAAACTATTTCATAATTTCCTGCACAAAAATGTTTTGAATAGAAATGTAGATTTTTTTAAATCTTTAACGTCAACGATCTGAAAACGTGTCAACTCTGATTTTGTTCATACGTTGTAGCTTAGACCCTACTTCAGATCCTCTGAGGTGTTTGTGTTGTGCCGCCTTCGGTTGAGACACAACATGCTGTTGAATACTGGGTGGGTCAAATCAAATCAAAGTGTATTTGTCACATGCGCCGAATACAACCGTACAGTGAAATGCTTACTTACAGGCTCTAACCAATGGTGTGAAAAAAAAGGTATGTGTGTGTGTGTGTAGGTAAGTAAAGAAATAAAACAACAGTAAAAAGACATTTGAAAAAAAGAGTAGCAAGGCTATATACCTGTTAGTCAGACTTATTGAGGTAGTATGTACATGTAGGTATCGTTAAAGTGACTATTCATATATGATGAACAGAGAGTAGCAGAAGCGTAAAAGGAGGGGTTGGTGGGTGGTGGGACACAATGCAGATAGTCCGGTTAGCCAATGTGAGGGAGCACTGGTTGGTCGGGCCAATTGAGGTAGTATGTACATGAATGCATAGTTAAAGTGACTAAGCATATAAGATAAACAGAGAGTAGCAGCAGCGTAAAAGAGGGGTTGGGGGGGGGCACACAATGCAAATAGTCCAGGTAGCCATTACCTGTTCAGGGGTCTTATGGCTTGGGGGTAAAAGCTATTGAGAAGCCTTTTTGTCCTCGACTTGACACTCCGGCACCGCTTGCCATGCGGTAGTAGAGAGAACAGTCTATGACTGGGGTGGCTGGGGTCTTTGACAATTTTTAGGGCCGTCCTCTGACACCGCCTGGTGTAGAGGTCCTGGATGGCAGGCAGCTTTGCCCCAGTGATGTACTGGGCCGTACGCACTACCCTCTGAAGCGCCTTGCGGTCGGAGGCCGAGCAATTGCCGTACCAGGCAGTGATGCAACCGGTCAGGATGCTCTCGATGTTGCAGCTGTAGAACCTTTTGAGGATCTCAGGACCCATGCCAAATATTTTTCGTTTCCTGAGGGGGAATAGGCTTTGTCGTGCCCTCTTCACGACTGTCTTGGTGTGTTTGGACCAATCTAGTTTGTTGTTGATGCGGACACCAAGGAACTTGAAGCTCTCAACCTGCTCCACTACAGCCCCGTCGATGAGAATGGGGACGTGCTCGGTGCTCCTTTTCCTGTAGTCCACAAATCATCTCCTTAGTCTTGGTTACGTTGAGGGATAGGTTGTTATTATGGCACCACCCGGCCAGGTCTCTGACCTCCTCCCTATAGTCTGTCTCGTCGTTGTCATTTCAATCATAGAAAACAAATCTGAGAATGGACCTATCCCTTCAGATTAGCTGTAGCTGGTACACCATTAAAATGTCAATTCAATGTCAATTTTAAGTTTTAATTACTACCTCAAAGATGGCCGCCGGTCAACCCACCGTCGAATGTCAAGTGGTCATGTCTATAATATTATCTATCCTTCAATGATTTCAATAGATTTCCTATGGAGGATTGACAGTAGCCTAAAATGTAAAACAACATATCCCATTCAAGTCAACATTCTCTGATATGTGGACCTCCAACTATCTTTGTGGCATTATTTGAAAGTCTAAATGTCTATTTGATTCCCATTTTAGTACATTATCAGACAAAACATGACACCCACCTGTATTCAAGAGCATGTTGTCTCAACCGATGGCGGGCACAACACAAAAACCTTAGATGATGTGAAAATAGGTTCTTAGCAGCAACATACGCAAATATGTAATAAAAAAAGAAATAATTATAAAACAGTTTGACAACCCTGTTCGTAAGCTTCTAAATGATATCAATCTCCACCGTTTATCTTTTCCAGTGATGAAGACATGTCTCATGGTACGGTGGGGTATGCAAAAATA
Organism: Oncorhynchus mykiss; assembly: GCF_013265735.2. NCBI lineage: Eukaryota > Metazoa > Chordata > Actinopteri > Salmoniformes > Salmonidae > Oncorhynchus > Oncorhynchus mykiss. Next base: position 71,094,916 of record NC_048576.1, on the reverse strand, counting down.
GGTCAACTTTGAGCACCTTTATCTCTTGAAGGTTTTGGTATCCAGGTCCAAAAAGTCCCTTTCTGAGCAACGGGCAAATGTGTATGGAAGGTTTAGTTCAAATCAAAATGGGTGCTGTCAAAAAGTGATTGAACTCAAATGGATTTAACCCACTGTAAGTCACAAAGGGGTAATGACAGAGAGAAGACATGATTGAGGGGCTAAGAGGGGTGGAGACAAGTTTTTGGCCTGGATATGCATGGCTAGGTTTGATGGGGAGGTTATGCTATATGGTGGGAGGTTGAGCACAGGAGGTTGGAGGCACCTTAATTGGGGAGGACAGGGTTGTGGTAATGACTGGAGCGGAATAAGTGGAATGGTATCAAACACATCAAACATGGGTTCCATGTGATTAATGCCATTCCATTAGCTCCTTTCCAGCCGTTATTGTGGGCCGTCTTCTCCTCAGCAGCCTCCACTGGGGTGGAGTGGGTCTTACTTTAAACCCATCAAGCGTCCTTAACCGAGACACACTACAATAACCCTGCATTGATTGAGGAAATGGACCATGGATGGAGTTTTTTTTTAGCTATCACTGCCAGACAGATGGTGCATAATGATCAAGACATGGGATGTTTGCCAAGAACAACTCTCCAATACGGACACCTCTCTGGATCCCCCTGAGCACCAGATGTTCCTCTTATCTCCGGACCAGACCAGTCTGTTAGTGCCGTTGGACTGATGGGAAGAGACCTGCTTATCCATCGCAACTCAAGACCATTTCCATAAAAAAGTATCTCCCTCCAGTTTCTAAAGCATACGTGTGTAACAGCTGGCAGACAGGACAGATGATAGGAATGGATATAGACTATCTATCTTCAGAGGTGAACAGGAGGGGCGAGTGGACTATTTCGTCTGGATGGGTGTTTCATGTTCTCGTTGTGGAGGAAGACATGCTGCCCAAGTCAAGCTAAGCACTGCAAGCAATACAGAAAATATGACTGAAAGCTTAACATGAAGAAATATTTAATTAGGCCTACAACTAGAGGGCTTGTTATGCTGCGGTCAGTAATACTGACTTTGACAATGAATTCTAGGTAAAGCTTCTTTTTAATGGACATGTGAGGAGGGTACAGTACGTTGTGTACTAGATTGACGTGAAGAGGTTACCTCAATACAGGGTAACAATGACCCCTCACAAGTGGGCGGACAATGCTGAACTCTCTGTGCCCGATTAGAAGACTGACATTACGGAGAAGACAAGGCCACAGTCTTGTTTGCCATACAGTGGACGGAGGCCACAGGATCGATTCCATTCAACAGTAGGCTTTTTGGTTGCATCACACTGTGTGAGATTACTCAATGTTGCCCAGGCTTCAAAGAACAGGCCAAACACACATTCTGTCTGTCTGCGTGCCCTGTATCCATGACAGTGGAACTGTATTTTATTGTGATGGAGGGAGCAGGTCACATGAATGACCTGACACACTCCCGGTATCCTGGAAAATGAATCAGTCAGGTCAGCATGATGGTAGTAGTATCACTTCAAAACTGTAAATATGGGCTCTGTAACAAAGCTGATCTAACACAACCTCTAGTCTAGGCCTATCTTTGTGCACATAGGCCTGCTCATTCCTGCCTATGTCTGCATGTCAACATTTTCATCCATATTGGATAGGATTCTAAAGGGGAACATGGTTCTTTTTTTTGCATGGATAGACCTTGCCCCGGCCCAACTCCACATCATTTTCCTGCTGCTGAATCCATAGCCAGCCGTGAGTGTATTCATGAGCTGGTGTTCAGGGCAAAAATCAGGAAGGTGGGTAACTAGGGTGACAAGGAGTTGTGTAGCCAGCTATACCTCTCTGTGGTGAGGAATGAAATTGGTTAATCGACTTATAGCTGCCACTTGTGTGTTGCCCTTCAAAGCAAGCTGCACCATTATTTATGCTGGCTATGTAGGTTATGCTTAGTTATAACTATGTTATAACTCAGCTCACTGGTCACAATAACAACACCCAACCGTAGCACGCGCTCCAGCAGGTATATCTCACTGGTCATCCCCAAATCCAACACCACCTTTGGCCGCCTTTCTTTCCAGTTCTCTACTGCCAATGACTGGAACGAATTGCAAAAATCGCTGAAGTTGGAGACATATTTCCCTCACTAACTTTAAGCATAAGCTGTCAGAGCAGCTCACAGATCGCTGCAGCTCTACACAGCCCATCTGTAAATAGCCCAACCAACTACCTATCTCATCCTGATATTGTTTTTATTAACTTTTTTTTGCTCTTTTGCACACCAGTATTTCTACTTGTACATCATCATCTGTACATCTATCACTCCAGTGTTAATTTGCTAAATTGTAATTACTTCGCTACCATGGCCTATTTATTGCCTTACCTCCTTACTCCATTTGCACACACTGTATATAGATGTTTCTATTGCTATTGACTGTACTTTGTTAATCCCACGTGTAACTCTGTGTTGTTGTTTTTCGTCACACTGCTTTGCTTTATCTTGGCCAGGTCTCAGTTGTAAATGAGAACTTGTTCTCAACTGGCCTACCTGGTTAAATAAAGGTGAAATAAAAATTAAATAAAAAGAGAACTATGTTATAACATGTAGATGTGTCATAGTAAGCTATCAGATTCAAATACAATTTCTACTTTGTGTACTCTCAAACGTGTTCCATACAGGTGAAATACTTTTTTAAACATGTAGCGTCAGCCATTGTGGTGTGTTATTATAAATTGGTATGTCCCCCTATGTAGCACAATCCCATCTGTTCTTTAGTAGTCATGAAGATGAGATTAATACATAGGCTGTGCATAGATGCGTATGACAGGTCTTAACAACGACGTATAACTGCATCATAGGGGAGGAGGGGGCAGACAAATCATATTAACATGGGAATACTAATAATGCATGCAGATAAGGTTACTTACACGTCCGTTGCAAGTCAGATCCTCCTTGTTGCGCAACTCAAAAGATTCTTCCTCCTCTTTCTCCCCATAGTCCCGTCCGAGCAAATTGAAACCCTGCCTGCAGCACAGAAACCAACAAAATCCTTGCACAGGCATTCAAATCGGGTCAAGTCAGGTGTTTTCGACTATTCTTGTCGTAAAGTCAACATTCAACGTCTGGCCTCTGGGGTTACGCGTGTACGTCTCACAGTACGTAACTAAATCCAGAATCGCGTGAGGATAACATCCAAATTGAACAGCTTCTCTCCATAGACTTCCAGAGGGAATATGACAAACAGACACATACGCCAAAAGAACTGTCCAACACTAGCCTATAGAAGGAACATAGAAGCTATCGAAGAGTTCAACCTGGTGAAAATGAGTCTGAAAGTTATGTCAAATTTGTCCTTCCAAAAGTCTAGTTGTTGCCTCGAGACTTTGCTCGTATCTGAAGTCGTTGCGCAAATTATCACAAGCTAACTAAAATACCAATGTATCTACTTTGAAGCTTAAATACCACTACTGGCTGACAAAACCATGAATATTGTAAATAAAAGACATATAAAGAAATCAATATGAGGAGCGAAATTCGTGTTGCCTGCTACTATTCACATACTACAGTGTTGTAGCTAAACTAAAGGGTAGGCAGGCGATTATGACTTACTTGACTTGAGTTTGAACAAAAGCGTGCCAGAGATCAGCCAGCCTTGAATGGGCGGGTCGAGCCGTCCCCTCATGTCGAATGCGAAATATAACTGGCTTGGACTATAACACGACCAGAAAAGGCACGCCTCTCCCCCTCTTCCAACGGACTATTGCGTCACATGCCTCTTTGATGACCTACGACTTTAGCATCCTTGCCCATCATTCTTGAGAAAATATGTTTTCTTACCACATGTCTACTTCATGTTTGTGTGAAGGCTACTGTAAATACTGTGTTGGTAGGCCTAAGCCAGTACTTGTGTAAATGTGTATTTACATGCTGTTTTTTTCTGGTTGATTTAGCATGTGTGCATGTGTGTTGTGCTTGTGAGTGTGTGAGTGCGTGTGCATGCCTAATGGTGATGTTAATACAGGCATTTGCCCTCAGAAACACAAGAAATGCCTCAATAGGAAGCAGATGGACTCTCTCCCTTTATTCTCTATTCCAGTAAACTCCCTTCAATGACTTCATGGGCAGTTATGGTGATCACTGATCACTAATAGACAGAGCTCTTCTTCCCAAATGTTAACAGAGAAAAGCCTGTCTGTGACTTTGTTTGGGTTTGCACCACAAGAAAGCATTTTTCTCTACTTGTGATATCAGATTGAACTCATGAGTGTATTACTTTGTGGTTGGAACTTCTTAATAATGACCACCAGATTTGATCAGAGTATATCTAGATGTGTTTTTAGCCAATATAAATTTAGCAAATTATATTTGTTGTTCTGTTCCAGAGTGAATATTGATAAGTAATTACCATACAATATAGCTTTGACACTAGACTAGACTAGTGTATGAAATTTGCTTTGAGAGCAATTCAGGAGAACTAGAAAATAACCAACACCTCAAAACTTCTATCCACATTCCCCTGACTTACATAGGCCTACAACCTCTTAAAATAGTCCACACGCACACAATGTCGCAAAGAAGGCACGACATTACCCCTTCCCCCTCAGGAGGTTGAAAATATTTGACACGGGACCTCAAATCCTCAAAAAGAGCATCTTGACTGGCTGCATCATTGCTTGGTATGGCAACTGCATCGCCCTCGATCGCATGGTGCAAGAGAGGCTGGTGTGGAGAGCCGAGTACATCACTCCCTGCCATTCAGGACCTCTATATCAGGCGGTGTCAAAGGAAGGAGAATTGTTAAAGACCCCAGCCACCCAAACCATAGACTGTTTTCTCTGCTTCCGCACGGCAAGCAGTTCCAGAGAAACAATTCTGACACCAACAGGCTCCTGAACAGCTTCTATCCCCAAGGTGTAAGACTGCAAAATAGCTATAAGACTGCAAAATAGCTAACAAAATGGCTACACAGACTTTCTGCATTGACACTTTAATTTTTATTTTTGCACAGACTCTATGCACACTCACAGGACTCTATACACTCACTCACACCCACTCACACTGAGACACACACACACACACACACAAACACACACATAACACGCACACACATTCATATTAACTCTACACACATGCACACACACTCACATACAAGCATTAAATACGCTGTTGCTACTCTGTTTATCATATATCCTGATGCCTAGTCACCTTACCCCTATACATATCTACCTCTACCACTCCAGTATCCCTGCACACTGAAAATATGGTATTGGCACTGACCCAGGAACTGACCCTCTATATAACTACTGACCCTGGAACTGACCCTGTATATAGCTACTGACCCTGGAACTGACCCAGTATATAATTACTGACCCTGGAACTGACCCTGTATACAGCCTACTGACCCTGGAACTGACCCTGTATACAGCCTACTGACCCTGGAACTGACCCTGTATACAGCCTACTGACCCTGGAACTGACGCTGTATATAGCTACTGACCCCGGAACTGACCCTGTATATAGCTACTGACCCCGTAACTGACCCTGTATATAGCTACTGACCCAGGAACTGACCCTGTATATAGCTACTGACCCTGTCTATAGCTACTGACCCAGGAACTGACCCTGTATATAGCTACTGACCCTGTCTATAGCTACTGATCCTGGAACTGACCCTGTATATAGCTACTGACCCTGTCTATAGCTACTGACCCTGTATATAGCTACTGACCCTGTATATAGCTACTGACCCTTGAACTGACCCTGTATATAGCTACTGACCCTGGAACTGACCCCGTATATAGCTACTGACCCTGGAAGTGATCCTGTATATAGCTACTGACCCTGGAACTGACCCTGTCTATAGCTACTGACCCAGGAACTGACCCTGTATATAGCTACTGACCCTGTATATAGCTACTGACCCTGGAACTGACCCTGTCTATAGCTACTGACCCTGGAACTGACCCTGTATATAGCTACTGACCCTGGAACTGACCCTGTCTATAGCTACTGACCCTGTATATAGCTACTGACCCTGTATATAGCTATTGACCTTGGAACTGACCCTGTCTATAGCTACTGACCCTGGAACTGACCCTGTCTATAGCTACTGACCCAGGAACTGACCCTGTATATAGCTTACTTACTTTTTCCTGTTATTCTTATTTATATTTCTCATGTGTTTATGTCCTACTTTTCTTCAATTGATAGTATTAGGGACATATTGATTACTGCGTTGTTGGGAAAGAGGTTGTAAGAAAGGCATTTCACTGTATTTGTGTCAATAAAACTCTTTCTACACTACAACACTCCACCGCTGTCCAACCCAAACTCTAACTCTTATACTGTCCTTTTGACTCCCTCAAACACACACACACACACACGCACACACACACGCACACGCACACGCACACGCACACGCACAAGCACACACACACACACACACACACACACACACACACACACACACACACGCACAAGCACAAGCACAAGCACATACACACACACTCCCCAATCCCCCCCCCCACCTTCCCCTCTTCCACTTTGCTGGGCACTATGTAAAGATGCCGTGGTAGAAGGCAGAGTGACTGGTACTAAATCCAGACACGTGATATCTCTCTAGACCCCTCGGCGCTCACTCTCATTTCTCCCTTAATATCCCTTCATTTCCCCTGCGCTGCTTGGAGTAAACTCCCCCGTGCATTCATGCTCAGCCGGCCTTAACTCATTCTTGACTGTAGGGACATTCAGTAGGGATCACTGTGTTCTGCAGACTACTAGTTTGTCTGAGGATCATTCCCTATTGGTTGTGTACGTGCCGCTCTTGGCTCAATCCCTTTAGCATTTCCAAAGCACATGCGTGCACATGTCTGCATGTATACACACACAAGCGCACGCACACACGCACGCACACACACGTGCGCGCGAACAGACACACACACACGCATACTACTGTCTCCCCCCATGCTCTGTGAACCCCCCACCTCTTCTGTGCCCCATAGTGCCTGAGGTGCGGGTGTGAAGTTTTTGTTCTGTTTATAGTGAGTATGTATGTGAGTGTATGGATGTGTTTTTATCTGAGTATGGAGAGTTTCCCCAGCAGCTCTCCTCAGTAATTCTCCCCTTGTCTTGAGTGAACGGCCCTCCCCCACCTCCCCTCTATCTGTATCCATTCTAAGTTCTCTCTCGCTCTCTCTCTCTGGGCCAGATCCTCCCCCATCTCCCAAAACAATACCCAGAGGCCCAGCTCCCACAGACCTGCAGTAACATATGTTTTATTTTTAGAGCACGCTCAGCCCACGCCAACGCAGTAAAACGGAAAAAAAGAAAGGCCTCTCCCTCCATACGGTTTCTAAGAGTTGAAGTTTCACAGAAAGTGAATGGCTGTTATTATGATTACCGTCATAGATCAAGAGAATTCATAGTCAGCGTGTCAGATTAGTTTTACTTTGTTTGCTGAAGGAAGGAGGACCCAAAATATTCAATATTCCTCTTTCTCTGTTTGCATCACTGTGCGCCAACACTCTCACCCAGCCCCCCTCTTTCTTTCTCTCGCTTCCCCCATCTCTCCCCTTCCCCCTTCTGTCTTCCTCTCCCCCTGCTCTCCTCCTTCAGGCCCTCCTCTCTCTTGCCTCTCAGTTTCCCTCAGTTGAGATATGATGCTCCATTAACGCATGCACACACCCACTCACCCAGGCAGGCTAACCTGATACGGGGGGAGGGGGGGGGCTCTGTTATGATGGGGTGGTGGTCCTGCTTGGTTGGTATGTATGGGATTGGGATAGACACTGTTATCCCTGGAAAAATACCACAGGTGTGTAGGAGAGATTGCTCTAGTATTTGCAGTCATTGTTGGGGAGGAGGTCCACACAGGGAGACGGACTAAAGCCATAAACATATCACTTACTCTTGTTTCCACTCCTTCTTCCACCCACTCACTAACTCTCTCTCTCCTGGTGGGGTATTAATCAAATATTTCCCCCAAGCCTTTCTGTTGGCTGATCGCACCCATTTCCTGTCTTCCTACCGCTCCGCTCCTCTCGTCTCCTCTCCACGGCCGCCCCAGCCCGTTTGTTGACATTGGTGGTTTGGTGTTTCCAAGGGAGACGTTTTGTAGGATAGACCCAAGTCACAGATGTCAGACTGATGGGAGACAGAGCAGAGCAGGCCCTGTTGTTCACAGTCTCCCTGTGCACCATCCAGTTACATGTAGGATTACTGCACACGTCTTATGGGGGTGTACTTGACTGATTATTAACATCAACGTTTCCGTGAAGCTTTAAAAGTCAGTGTAAATTAGTGGACCCTACGGTCTTGTCAGGGATTGGAGCAGTTGATAGGTTTGGATTGGAGAGGGGTAGACCTACTTATTTATTGATGCAAAATTGTGGTATTTACTTAAAGGTGCAGAAGTTGAATAAAGTTGGATCCATCTAGATTTTCAACTGCAAACAATACATGGCCAATAACTGAAGCTACGACTGGTCGACGCTGTGAAAGGAGGGAAGGGGGTTCCTTTGGAAGGAGATCTGTCTTTGAAGAGCTGGCTACAACCACCATCTTACAGATGCAGTCCCAGTGTTCAAAGGTCAGGGGTCATCTCATTCCTCTGAAATAGGGATTTAGACTATCTACTTTACCCTATTGACCCCTCAACCCAGTCTCCTACAGGATTTCCTGAGTCCCCACTGGGTCAAGCGTTGAACTTAACCCCCCAACTCATCTCTCCACCCCTCACCCTACTTCTGTTAGGTATGGTGGAGGTTTACGCTGAGGCTACAGTTCGTTGGTGAATAGAGGAATGTTGCGCTATTGGCCCATATGTACTGGATAGTGGAGCCCTTTAACTACAGTACCTGACCGGAAATTCCCTCTGAGGAATATCCTGCTGTATATATATATATATATATATATTTAACCTTTATTTAACTAGGCAAGTCAGTTAAGAACCAATTATTATTTAGAATGACGGCCTACACCGGCCAAACCCGGAAGACGCTGGGCCAATTGCGTGCTGCCCTATGGGACTCCCAATCACGGCTGGGTTGTGATACAGCCTGGATTTGAACCAAAGTGTCTGTAGTGACGCCTCAAGCACTGAGATGTAGTGCCTTAGACCGCTGCGCCACCCAATACTATGTGACAGAAAGGCCATGTAATGGAAAACAAGAGAATTAAAGGAGTGACGATGTGGACTGTGAGTATAATCAGTGTATGTTGTGTGTGTATGTGCAACGCATGCTTGTGCGTGTGTGTGTTTACAGCAGGTCTCCCTGGTCAGCCTGAGGGGTCATGTTAACTAGCAGTGGAGGATCATGGGGTTTTGAACCGTCGCCGCGGGCACATCTGTTCCCAGAGAGAGAGGGAGCCAGTGGCGGAGCAGAGGGACCGGTGTCAGGGCCAGGGCGAGAAGGGGAAACCTTCCCAGTTTAAACTTCTGAACCCCGCGCCCGAGTTAACCCACAACCCCTCCCTGGCTCCAGTACAGTATTAATACCCCTAGCACTACCATCCTGTTACACTGATCACACCTGCCTTTCACACCAGTACGCCCCTCAATCTGGACTGGAAGAGACTTTGTGTTATACTGTGTTACTGGTACACTGCTAGCGTTGTGTTGAGAGATGGGAGTTTACTGCGTGAGGAATGTTTTGCTTTAAAGAGCCTCTTCTGTTTAAGCAGGCCACTGTGGTGTATGTCCACAGGAGGTCAGGAGCTGGATTGACTGGCTGTGTGCGTATTGACTGAGCATACACAAACTAACCGAGCGTTTTGCTACCTCAACCTCTGGACAATAAAACAAGGGACAGTTCAGAACATACAATAGAAATCTCTGGCCCCAACCTCCGCCACTTCAGTCAGAGTAGGGAACATTTAATACTTTTCCCTGGGTTCTGTTGAACTCTTTTAGGAGTCTGGAGACATTGATTTATCTCCTTCTAAACGATATTCTCCTACAAAATAAAAAAGCTAATCTGAGTTTACAAAACATGTTATCTTTCTCTGAGCTGAGTTACAGTAGGCGTATACAGTGCTGTAAGTATTTTGGATTAAGCATAATGTTATACCAAGGACACGAAGACGTGCGTGCCCTCAGTAGAATTACATAACAGGACTTTACACCATTACTCCCCGTTACTCATAGATAGATGAATATTCCATAGGCACTAATTCCTCAACTGACCACAAAACGTAAAACAAGACAAGAAACAAAAGCTTAAGCTCCCTTATCATCGACTTTAATCTTTCAACCAAACAACAGGCAGGAAAGAACTTCACAGCCTTGAGACAAAACGAGGGAGAAAAAACAGGGAGATAGTCGATAGGAGATAGGGAAGGAGGGATAACGGGATAGAACAGATGCTGGGCTTGCGATGAAGAGGTAGAAGACAAAACAAGGAAAAAGCCAAGCAAACAGTGAGGAGAGACAGAGGCCAGACGCCCTCATATTGCCTGGTATTTTCACATTAAAGGGAAAAGGCTGCAGAGATAAGGCTTGATGGAATGCACACTGCGCAGTTCAATACAGTTACACTCCGTCTATTCTGTCCTCGGGCAAGGCTCACTGCTCAAAAGCCCAAACAGCATTTTGAATCGTTTTCTGGAGTTAGTGTGCGTGCATTGCCACTCTTCCGTGCGTGGTGGACATTGGAGAGGTAGAAGGAGGCAGTAAAACTGAGGTTCGTTGAGAATCAAGGGAGGGTAAAAGGCTCAGTGTTTGGGAGAGAGGAGAGAGGGTAACTTATTGAGAGTTAAGGGACTGGGCAGATGGCCAGGGTCCTTGAACTATTTTTGGCTCTTCGACTGTGTGCTCAGTATTCAGAAAACAGAATGTGTGGTACTTTGCCAAAATAAAACTCTGGACCGACCTGTGTGTGTGTGTTTGTGTGTGTTTGTGTGAGTGCGTGTGCATGTGTGTGTGTGAGCATGCATATGTGTGTGTGTGTGTGTGTGTGTGTGTGTGTGTGTGTGTGTGTGTGTGTGTGTGTGTGTGTGTGTGTGTGTGTGTGTGTGTGTGTGTGTGTGTGTGTGTGTGTGTATTTGTGTCTGCATGTATACATGCTGGGGGAATGTGTTGACTGGCAGTCACAACAGGGCTGAATGATGGACAAGTCAGAAACATTGGCAGGTTCAGTGGAAACCCTTTGCCCTGCGCGACTAATACGATGCCTGTGTATCTGTAGTTGGTTTTGCCCTAGTTTCCCGTGTGTAGATATCAGCCTTGAGAAGGGCTCTTAGCAATACAAGCAGTATAATTATTGAATATGGGAAAACAAGTGACCACTGCTGTACCTCGAACTTAGCAATGAACCTTCACAGAGGACCTTTGCAAACTTCTGCTCCTTTGATTTGGCTCTGCCTGTGGGAGTGTTTAGCTCAATGTAAGGTAGTAAGGTTGAAAAGCACATCAGCATGTCTTCCATGTATATACTGTAAGTGTGTGTGTGTGTGTGTGTGTGTGTGTGTGTGTGTGTGTGTGTGTTGTCTCAGGTTCTGCTGAGGCTCAGCTCAAGACTGTTGCTAGGCGCCGTGACCTCCAAAAGCAACAGTTTCCTGGGCGGAGGGTGAACCCTGCTATGTGCAGGGCAGTATTTCATTACTGCACCCTCCTCCAAACACACCACATACCACACACCACTGCCGTCTCCTTCAGGAACCGCTCATGGGTTAATTCTGTAAATGCTAGGAGCAACATCCATCTCTTAGCGTCCCCACCAATCAATGCTGATGGCCTTATTTTTCTTTGGCTGACCAGAAGATTCAGAAAGGCCACTGTTCACTGTGAGGTCTCTCTCTCTCTCATCATATGCAGGAACACAGACTGCTGTGTCAGACATTTAACACAGACTCAATATGGGTTTGACCTCCACACAACTGGTGCAACCAAGCCTGCTTGGATTAAAGAAACATCACATGATTACTTTCCATTTAAAATCATATTATGCCACTAGTCTGCCTGCTCTGCTAGGCCTGAGAGAGTAAAAGCAGCCAATCCAGAGAAGCACTCCCCCCTCCCCACACACACACACACACACACACACACACACACACACCCGTGTGCTCTGGGCTGAGTGGGGGCCATCTGCAGCGCTGAGAGGACAGGCCGTACTGCCAGAGGTACTTTACTGGAGCTCAGTTCTCTGCTTCAAGGAAAAGGAATCAGCACTGGCCCAGGGTGAAGGAGAAAAGGCCTGTAGGACTGTCTGGCCAACTCTGTGTGTGTGTCTCAGGGAGTGTGTCTCAGTGTGTGTGTGTGTGTGTGTGTGTGTGTGTGTGTGTGTGTGTGTGTGTGTCTAGGGTGGTTTGAGGTGGTTGGTGTGGGAGATTCCAAGTAAATATGTTTATTTTTTTATTTTTTTATTTCACCTTTATTTAACCATGTAGGCAAGTTGAGAACAAGTTCTCATTTACAATTGCGACCTGGCGACCTGGTTTGGTGAACCCCTGGATCACCTCAAGCCTTTCTGCTTTGAGTCTCATTACAGACTTTGGCACTAATTTCAGAACCTTGATGTCATTTTATAAACTCTAGACACAAAACTCACAACCGATGATCAAAATGCACATTTTTCAAAACTCTTAACACTTTTTCCAATATCTTGGATACAATACACATAAAGCTAATATCATTTGTTCAATGAACTAAAATCTCCTGTTCAAAAGGACACAATTTAACATCCAAGTATTAGCATTTCAAAATGCAATTCACAATGTTGCATTACTCTTAAAGCATAGCTTTATGGAAACTATAGTTCATGTTTAGATCATGAAAGTTTCAGGATAACGAGATCCATTGACACCAATTACTGTGGAACATGAACCAATTAGACTACATTATCTATGGATGGAATATTTCATCATCATTCTTTGTCAGACACTGTTTCTATGGTCCCATGTACCACTTTCCAGACCATGTTTTCAGATTTGACATTACTGTACACTCACCGGCCACTTTATTAGGTACACCTAACTAGTACTGGGTAGGACCCCCTTTTGCCTCCACAACAGCCTGAATTATTCACAGTGTTGTACGTTAAGAGATGCCCTTCTGCACACCACTGTTTTAAACGACTGTTATTTTGAGCATTTGTGGCCTTACTGTTAGCTTGAATGAGTGGACATTCTCCTCTGACCTCTCTCATTAACAAGGTGTTTTTGCCCACAGAACTGCCTCTCACTGAATGTGTTTTGTTTATCGCTGTAAACTCTAGAGACTGTAGTGTGTTAAAATCCCAGGAGGGCAGCTGTTTCTGAGATGCTGGAACCACCACGTGTGGCTTCAACAATCATACCAGGGTCAAAGTTGCTTAGATTGTGCATCTTGCCCCTTCTAATGTTTGGTCGAACAACAACTAAAGCTCTCTACTCTATATACTCTGTAAATTGAGTTGCAGGCAGCCACATGATTCGCTGTTCGAAGGAGCAGGCTATTTGCGTTAACACGCAGGTGCACCTAATGAAGTGGCCGGTGAGTGTATGTATGCAGCCCCTTGTAATTGCTTTTCCAATACTGCCAACTCGTTAGTGATGATTGATTTCACATTGTGGTACGAGAATATCGTGAAATGAATCGTATCCAAGTACAACAATATAGCGATAACATGGAGCCGGCAGGTGATCCAGGTCACAATAGAGGTCAAGCAGTGGGAGGAGAAAGACAAGGAATACGCAGTGGTCAAAGGAATGGCAGGGGACAAGCACCCCTTCTGAGAGGTGGTCGTGGGCCTCATTTGAGAGGTGTGGGGGAATGTGGTAGAGGACAAGGCCACAGACCAAGACAGTGGCAGCAAAAAGCAAAGAGTGTCCAATTAAATCCGAGCAATAGTTGTAGACCATGTCGTAAATCATGGCACGACAATGACGGAGGCAGCTGAGGCAAGGATTCAACCAAACCTCAGATGATCAACCGTGGCCTCAATCATCAGAACTTTCCGCAATGAGAACCGGTAAGTCTTCAGCATGCACTAAACATTAGACTACTCTCAACTATCAAATGACTGTATATTGCATGCCAATGTGTACCACAGAGTAGGTGATGTGACTAAATGTGTTCTCACGGTCATTTTCCCTGCAGAATAGAGACTAGGCCAAATAGGGGAGGCAGAGGAAAAATTCTGACTGACCAACAAGAGCGGGCTGGTCAAATTGGTTCGGGCCAGAAATGATATTCGCCATTCAGAAATTCAGCTGCACATCTTGGACAATGACGACATGTTCAACAATGTGAAAGCCATAAGTTTGCTGACTATTGCATGCATGCTGAAAAGGCACCAGGTGTCTCTAAAACAGCTCAACCGTGTGCCTTTTGAAAGAAATGCAGGCAGAGTGAAGCAACTGAGGACTGAGTATGTTCAGGTATGTTCAGTTTCAAGATGCATGTTGTGTAAAATTCCCCCAAAATTCTGCATCATTGTAATCAGTAATTCTCCTTCCAAAATGTATTTTTAGAGGGTGATGGAGCTAGATGCTGACGAAAACCATCACAAATTCCTATTTTTGGATGAGGCAGGCTTCAAGCTGGCCAAGTCAAGGAGGAGAGGTAGGAATTTCATTGGCCAGCGAGCAACCATCCAAGTACCTGGACAACGTGGGGCCAACATCACCATGTGTGCGGCTATTTCGGAAGATGGTGTGGTGGGATGCAGACCTCGTATTGGATCATATAATGCAGGTCTCCTTGTAACCTTCCTTGATGAGCTAAATCAGGTCTTTAGAGCTGATGGCGTGACCTATGTCATTGTGTGGGATAATGTCAGGTTCCACCATGCTCAAACGGTGCAAGCATGGTTTCAGGCCCATCCACAATTTACCACCCTGTACTTACCCCCACACTCTCCTTTCCTTAACCCGATTGAGGAATTTTTCTCCACGTGGAGGTGGAAGGTATATAATAGGCGCCCCCACGACCAAGCCACCCTTCTCCAGACCATGAATGGTGCATGATATGACATCACGGCAGACCAGTGTCAGGCCTGGATTCGCCCGAAGATTCTTCCCAAGATGTTTGGCTAATGAAAACATGTGATGTGGATGAGAACCTCTGGCCAAATCCACAAGACAGGGTTGATGGAAATGTAGAAGTACAGTAATCAATTCTTTGTTTTGCTTTTTACAGTAAGCCAGGTGAGGAACACTGCAGTTCACATTTTACTGTCATTGTTTTCTTTCTTGTAGCTAATTATTTTTGCTCGACTCAAAGAAACCTATGTTGTGATTTTATTGTATTTCCTCAATACATTTCAGATTTTGTTCAATGATTCCACTGTCTGTAGTATTCTCTCTACTAGTCCTTTTACATTGATGTATTTACATGTAGTACCACAATGACACATGTATCACACATTTTGTACTACAATATTTAATGATTGTACGAACAGCTACACAGTGAAACTATCAATATCTTGTGTGCGGGTGATCTAAATGAATGTTCCTATGGTATTTCATGATAAGTGAGTTATTTGAACCAATGATTCTGCAAGTGCAAGGTTTCTTTAAAGATATGCATGCACAATGCAATGTTAACAACATTGGACAGCCTGTGTTACAAGTGATGACCAGTTTGAGTTAGATTTGAAAAATGACTACAAGGTTCTGAAATTAGTGCCAAAGTGATTGTAAAAAACTGAAGTTACATTGAGGATGAACACACAGTGTGAGTGAGACCAAACCAAGTGAATCACTGGGTTTCCCTACCTCATTGTGTCTGTTATCTAAGATCTTGTTCCACAGGCACAAGGTGTCCTTTGTGGACAAACTCCAGTGGAAACAGTCTCGTACTGTATACTCAGACTCATTGTTTGTGTTGTGCTAAGTTGAATTCCCATCACTCAAACCAGTCCTTTCTCACATTCGGTCACCTGATCCCATCTGTTTTCCTTTACCCTCTCGTCCCAGCTGCAATTGTCAAGTGCTACAGTCAGCAATCAACATCAAACAAAAAGAGAAGACAGTGGGCAAACAAACTGGCAGACAGACTAAACATGCATGGCTTGTCTGGCGTGTGGGGAAATATAGGACCAGGCAGGGGGAAGTCTGTGTGTGTGTGTGTGTGTGTGTGTGTGTGTGTGTGTGTGTGTGTGTGTGTGTGTGTGTGCGTGCGTGCGTGCGTGCAAGCGTGCATGTGTGTGGGATTGGCAGCAAACAGTGGGAACAAAAGAGCCTCAGCTCTTGCTCCAGTAGGCCACAGCTGTTGGTATTTACACTCAGTGCAGGTGTTGCCGTCTTTGTGAAGCTACCAGTGCGTGTCTCCATCGTCTCCTTGTGTTTGAGTGTTTGTTGGAGATGTGTGTGTGAACGGTTAATATTGAGCTAAAGAAATAAATGGAATATGCAGAGGACTTTCAGCTTTGCGAACACATTTGGAAATGAACAGAGCGAGTGTGTGTGTGCGTGTGTTTGTCTGTGTGTGCGCACGTGCAAGTGTGTAAGAGAAAGATGATGAAGTGGTCCTTCATTAGCAGCGTGTTGGTGGAGGCCCAGTGACACCCAGACAGTGTTCACACTCCCCAGTCACGTGACCTGAGTGAACCGCACCATGCTGCTGTCATGGCACTTCAACATAGTAAAGTGGAATGTGATGATAGAGCAGTGAATACTGGCCAAGACTTATTATAACCCTACCTCTACTGCTCTGGCTGAAAAGACAAAAAAGGATTAGTTCCTCTCAGTGCCATTGGGGAAACTTTACTTAGGGGGAAGTTATTTCACCTAAGAGGAACTTCACAAAGCATTTTCAGGAAGTTGCTGGATATGCACTTGTGAGATATCTGTTGCATTGTACACACTTCATGAATTGCAAAGAAATCTATTACAAAAGCATTTTTAGGATGGCTGGGAAATCACTCTTTTAAGCCTGTTTTCTTGCTTATTTTGTTTGTCTATGTCCTCTCTAAGTCCTGAGTGTTTTAGCGGGCTCTGCTCGTTTTAGCAGCTGTCCAGGAGGCACCTGTTGAGCTAACAGTGTGGCTGGACCAGGAGGGGGGCTGACACCAGGTGGGATCCCAGTCTGGATGCCCCCTGCTGGGCATGCTCTCAGCTGGGACTGAGTCATCCTGGTGGAGGTCACACAGGTGGATGGACAACAGGCCACCAGTGTGTGGGGTCCTCGTGACTCCCATGGGTGGGGGCCGGAGAAATGCCTGTCTACAAAAAGCACCCAGCTATCATGTGTAGTACACTTCAACATCATAAAGAGACATTCAGTTTTCTCTGATGGAAACACACTTGCTCACCACTCACAAACACACACACACACACACACACACACACACACACACACACACACACACACACAGAGGTCCTCTTCAATTTACTGTAACTTCATTGTTTGTTTGTTACACAGTATACACATATAAATGAAGAACGTGCTCATCATACCATGTTTTTCCTTCCATCCATCTTCATGACATCTAGCACTCATCCATGATCAGTGAAAGTATCTCTAGGAAAACTTTGGATGTGCGTCAAGACTCTGAATCCCCGGTTGTGTATTGTGCATGTTTTTGTGTGTGTATTTGGTATTTTTGGTATTTTATTAGGATCCCCATTAGCTGTTACGATAGCAGCAGCTACTATACCTGGGGTCCACCCGAGGCCTACATTTATGATTTACATAATACAGAACATTACAGTTTTTTCCAACTGCTTACACAAGTTTTCAAAACTGTCTCCTTTTTTTCAAAACTCTACACACAATTCCCAAAACTGCACACACAAAATGCAAAATGCCTCACATCTCCTTCAAAGTGTAACACTGCATTCAAAATGCCACAAACACATGTCAGAATGAAGCATTTGCATCAAAAGGCAAACACTGCTTTCATAATAGTACATTTTTGGATATACCATGTGAACACTGTTGTTCTAAATCTAAAGCTCTTTGGTCTTTCATAGGCTTATATCTACATTTCAATACAATGTTCTACAGTGAAAGTAATCGGCTGAGAGGGGTAACAAGTACACTGTAAACACCAATACAATGTTCTACAGTGAAAGTCATCTGCTGAGAGGGGTAACAAGTACACTGTAAACACCAATACAATGTTCTACAGTGAAAGTAATCTGCTGAGAGGGGTAACAAGTACACTGTAAACACCAATGCAATGTAGAAACAGAAAATATTTATTAGGCCAAACATTACTGTTGTATACAGTAGCATACAACAAAACCATAAACATATGTAAACCAAAAGTATATTCTTTAGAATACAGTAAAGAACACAATTTGTGTGTTTGGGGTCCCGGGGGGGTCAGTCCAGGAATTGGTAGGGGGGGGGAATCTTCGTCCACATCACAGGATACGTTTTCTCTTGCCAAACATCGAGGGAAGTATCTCCTAGCATGGCGTATCCAACCTTGGACAGAGGCAACTATGTCCCCACATAGACCATATTTATAATTGTAGTCTCTTGTACATCTGTAAACAAGCGTCCTCGTCCTCCATGATGTCTTTGCCTTTCCACTCTGTACAGAATTCAAACACAGTATGTGTTCAGCATAGGAACTGTAAACAATGTACAAAAAAATGTAGTACAGCATGATAACCAACCTCATTCATTCAATGCAGTGCAGTAAATGGATGGCTTAGAGTTACAAATGTTTATGCAATACTATGCAGTAGTACGTAATTTACAGTACATTGCTGTAATGCTAAAATAGACATTAGATAGTTGCATACCTGTTCTCATTTCTTTGAATTATGGACGCCACTGTAAATCGACTCAAGTTGGGCTGGACTCTCAGTCCAGCCTCTCTCATGGTCAAACCGTGGTTGATCACATGATCAACAAGTTTTGCCCTAATCTCATCAGAGATGGCTTTCCTTCCTTCTCTTCTTTG
>NC_048576.1:70968580-71071080 GCF_013265735.2 Oncorhynchus mykiss | reverse complement strand
CATTCGGGCAGGTAGCATTTTCCTGGTATCAGCCAAACCCATATTCATCCATTGGACTGCCAGATGGTGAAGAGAATGCATTTCCACAATGGTGGCGAGCTTTACACCACTCCAGCCAATGTTTGGCATTGCGCATGGTGATCTTAGGCTTGTATACGGCTGCACGGCCATGGAAACCCATTTCATGAAGCTCCAGACTATTGTGCTGACGTTTGGAGGACAGACGATTTTTACGCGATACGTAAGTGTGTGTTTGTGTGTGTGCTATTTTTTTTCATTGATGACTTTTAGTTTTTTTCTAATCTACCTTGGCCGTATGGCCCATAACTCTATTTTTCTCACTGTTGTTGACCAATCAGTGCTTTGCTGAGAGAACCAATCCAATCAATGTGACATGCATTTTAAAACCACAATGATTATTCTTTAATAGAAGCAATTAGTGGGAAGAAAAACAACTCTAGACTATTACTCCTCCCCCTCCTCCTCATCTTTTTAGAGTACAGGCTTCATATATTCCATTTCCAAAGGTATATAGTATGTTTTGATATTGCTGGGGGAGGTGGAGGCAGGGAGATTACAAAATGCCAATCTGATTTGATTGAAAACGCAAATCCCACACTGGCCTCGACGTCCAATCTCGGCACTGACACTGCCGCTGCCCGCTGACCCATAAACCCACTTCTTAATCCCAAAGCCTTTTTAGTTTATGGCCAGTGTGCCACGCATTTCATAGATAAATCCCTCAGTCAATCTTACCAACCCGCCCCCACCCTATCCTCTCTGCCTCTGCCACAAACTGGCAGTCAGTAACCTGGGCCACACATTATCAGTCTCTTGTAATTTTGTTGGTACCTATTCAGGGCCCTATTGTAGGTGAAGGTCAGTCCTCCACATAAGTGGTTGTGGTGTAGCCGACTGTAGGCTACTCTCTCTTGTACAGCACAGTATTATTCTCGAACACATAACTAGGGAGCAACGGCAGACATTATAAACGTCAGAATCGTTGTCAGACTTTTGGCCTCAGGGGAGTAAGAGGCTTTTGACCAAATTGATGATGCCCTCTGATAGGCTCAGTGCTCCTATGACCAGCGCGAGGCCGTGAGAAGTACCGCATGCCAAGCCCACTGATATAATATGGGAGATGCCAAACCAAAGCAGTATACGAGTGTAACGATGCGGGAAAGGAACAACCTTATTCTACAACGGTAAAACGAATCGCATAAAGCCTGGGTTACTAAACTACTGACTAGGTATATTTGCGGAACTATTGACAACAACGTCAAACGTATAGCGTTAAAATTACCTATTGGGAAACAGAAGTAGCTTGCTGGACCAAAAAGTTTTTTTTCTCTCCCACCCCTTCCTTCCTACCTTCCTTCTTCTGGACCAAAACTACGCGGAGTTCTGGTGGATCCACTGAAGTCACAGTGTCAAAGCACACGCGTTGCTAGTATTTCACATCCACAAAGTGATCACAATGATCACTTGGAAATGTGTCCCCTATATGTGACCTTAATTATAAACAATTTACATAAAATATAGCCTAGCAGTGCGCGCTCTCGGTGAAGCGCAGCATCAGCACCAGTAACTGATGCGCGTCCCCGCCCCGGCAGAGGCTACCCGAGATCCCGGGAAGAGGAGTTGAAACTGCGCTAGTTAAAGTTGGGAAAAGGGGGGGTGAAAGGATGCTACCGTGCCCTGTGGATATGAGAACACAATCTACGATCTAATTAACATAGCATGTGCGGAAACGCGTGTCCTCTGTAAAGGATGATTTGCAAAATATTGAGCATAATCCTTTTATTTTGGGGTGTTCAAGAATGCTCATCACGTAAGTCTTGTGAAACAGTAACGGTCATTTATGTCAGTGTCTTGTCCTTTGTTAGCCTATTGCTATCATATTAATGAAATAGCCTAAGCCTGTATATGCAGCATATTGATAACAATATTGACAAAAAAGGGGATTCATTGTAAAAATGTGAATCAAGAAAGAAGCGGCAAAAACCTCTGGGCAATAGGTGCATCTAGTCTTTGAAGGGCAGAACATCTGATTTAAAATGACCAATAATCATCAAAACATTGTATAAGGGTTAACGATGGCTGTTATGTTTTACGCAGTTGCATAATCTCTATATTTTTTGCTTTGAATTCTGAGGAAAGTCAAGTGGCATGTTTCCTGCGGGCTGAGGGCGCGCGGCGGTTACAGTCTCGTACTGGGCTTTCTGCATTGCAGTGCTGTCTCGCGCCAGCGTGCAAGTTTCTGCATCGCATGGTTCATTTCCCGCCCACCTCTCCAGCACTCTGTAACGGTCATGCCAGAGAATATCCCAAACTGTATGATAATGATGGCACTGAAAATGTGGTTTATTATCTGTAAAAGCTACAGGGTGCTGTGGGATGATGGAATAATTTGAGCCGTGTCCTAACCTGCCTGCTGCGTGCGGGACCACCCCACTGCAGTACTTTCGCAGAGTGTGTGCTCATCACCTGTACTCGAGCAAAAACGTCCCCTTCATCTAGGAACACGCATCACGCGGCAAACATTCCAAACAGGAATTCCGTGATCAATGATGTATATCGTTTTTAATAGTCGCTTCGGATGTGGTTGTACAGCAGGGTATTATAACATGCAAGGCCGTAGGGAGATGGATTTGAGATGCATGTGGAGAAAAACTTGGTGGCGTGTTTTTCCATAAATCACTGTCGAAACAATTACCTCAGAAGATGTGAATTAAAGGCTGCAGCAGTGTGATTCACCAAGCAGTTTTTAATAGATAGGGTGGGGTGGAGGGGGAGGGAAAGGGAGGTAGGGTGGAGGGACAGAGGGGGGGGGGGGGGGGGGGGGGGGGCTAGGACCACCTGACACCATCATATATGAATGTACCACGTAAAGGTCTAAACTTCTGAAAAACATTGTTACTTCACTTCATATCACTGCATATAGTACAGGGCAGGTAGTTTGTTTTGTTCTCTCTAGGCTATATTAGGAATTACTAGTGAATACTTAGTGCCCCAGTGCCCTCTTGGTGCTGTGGCGGTGTTAGTGTAAGAGGATCACACAGGCAGGCTATCCTGCGCTGCTGGACTATCAGATAGAGTGATGATTAAGGTGGGAGTTAAATATCTGGGGCATTTGGGTGTGATATTGTGGTGAGTTGGACTGTATGTCCATGTATGGTACATTTGGTTGTGTAAATACGTTGTGAACACTTGTTATGGTCATGTGGTGCGACGCCTATTTTTTGTTGTGGTCTCACATGGTTCCCATTTTGGGTAACTAGTTGGTGTTACGGAATCCATGTGTGTGTTGGGGGTAACCACACTGGTCAGTTTTTCTAGATGTGGCATTTTGTTCAGTGGTCTATTGTGTTACTACTGTATGCCTTCAGTATTGAGGGAAGTTGGTTGTAAGTACTGGCTATTAGGGGTGTAGTATCACACTATGGTGTTTGGAACCTGAATGGTTTTCTGGGATGGTGTTGTGGTGATTTACCCCCTGTAGTTTGGCCTGCCGGCCTGTGTATCTGGGTGCTGGCAGGCATATGAGGCAGTGCCCACGACTCAGGCTGTGTCAGGCAGGCAGGCAAACACTACAGATTAGAACGGAGACTCCATTCCTGGGACATGCTCATCTTGGGTGGGGCTAACACACAGCATTGCAGGAGCACTCCTACTATGCTACTGTCTGTGCAGCTGCCCTGCTGTGTGTGTGTGTGTGTGTGTGTGTGTGTGTGTGTGTGTGTGTGTGTGTGTGTGTGTGTGTGTGTGTGTGTGTGTGAGTGTGTGTGTGTGTGTGTGTGTGAGTGTGTGTGTGAGTGTGTGTGTGTGTGTGTGTGTGTGTGTGTGTGTGTGTGTGTGTGTGTGTGTGTGTGTGAGTGTGTGTGTGTGTGTGTGTGTGAGTGTGTGTGTGTGTGTGTGTGTGTCACAGGAGGTTGGTGGCACCTTAATTGGGGAGGACGGGCTCGTGGTAATGACTGGAGCGGAATCAGTGGAATGGTATTAAATACCACATGATTTCCATGTGTTTGATTCCATTCCATGTGCGCCGTTCCAGCCATTATTATGAGCCGTCCTCCCCTCAGCAGCCTCCTGTGGTGTTTGTGCATGTATGTGTTTATTACTGTGAAAATGTGTACATAAAGGTCTTGGGTGTGCACTGATGTGTGTTGTTCCATCTTGGTGTGCTGCCCATGCATCTCCAGTCCTCACAGAGACTAGTTGTGTGTTGTGGTGTGTGTGGCTGTGTGTGTGTGTGAGTGTGAGTGAGGGGAATTGATATGGAGGATAGAGGTTCACCAGTGTGGAAACTGTTCTATTCTTAGATAGATGCAGGATGCTGTGGGATGATGGTCCTGTATATGAGATGTTTTGGGGCTTTGATGTCTTTCATATTTAGCTCTTTTTAAAATACATATTTTTTTTAAACTTTCCCTCAGTCCTCCGTGTCGCCAGGCAGACACTCCCCACTGTGAGGCCTGACTTTGGCTATGAATAATTCAGCCTGCACTCTAACACGCACCAGCCTGCCTTCCACTCTGTGTGCCACACAACCCAAATACCAAAACATTATGGCATTTAACATTAGGATTCTTGGCTCCTAACCATACATGACAAAGCAGAGATATTCATCACACTGTACATCATGTATCATGGGCCACTGCATGATGTGTCCGGAGGAGGCTGTTTCAATATGCACAGCAATTGTGATGTGTCAGCCCAGACAGCCCCAGCCCCTTGCAGCCTCTCCACCCTACAGTAACACTAGACTGATGCGTCAGCATTTCTGATAAGCCGGCAGCAGCTCTTCACACTTATAGCCGACTGAGCCAAGCCATTCCCTTAATGATAGATGGATTGAGAGAACCCCTGGTGGTGGTGTAGAGAGAGAGAGCGAGTGAGAGAGAGAGAGAGAGAGAGAGAGGGAGAGAGAGAGAGCGAGGGAGAGAGAGAGGGCGGGAGCGGGAGAGAGAGAGATGTACAGACTCAGTGAGCATAGCCTTGCTATTGAGAAAGGCAGCTATAGACAGACTTGGATTTCAAGAAAAGACAGGCTTTGTGCACACTGCCCACAAAATTAGGTGGAAACTGAGATGCACTTCCTAACCTGCCAAACGTATGACCATATAAGTGACACGTATTTCCCTCAGATTACACAGACCCTCAAAGAATTCGAAAAAACAAACCCAATTTTGATAAACTCCTACATCTATTGGGTGAAATACCACAGTGTGCCATCACATCAGAAAGATTTGTGACCTGTTGCCACAAGAAAAGGGCAACCAATGAAGAACAAATTCAACCCATTTTTATGTTTATTTATTTTCCCTTTTGTACTTGAACTATTTGCACATAGTATGACATTTGAAATGCCTTTATTCTGTTGGAAATTTTGTGAGTGTAATGTTTACTGTTAATTTGTATTGTTTATGTCACTTTTGTTTATTATCTACTTCACTTGCTTTGGCAATTTTAACATATGTTTCCCATGCCAATAAAGACCTTAAATACAATTTATGAGAGCGAGAGAGAGAGGAGAGAGAGAGAGAGAGAGCGAGAAGGCGAGATAGATAGAGGGAGTTAGAGGGAGAGGGGTAGGAGAGAGGGAGAGAGCGGGTGAGAGAGAGAAGTAGCATGATCGAGAGAGGGGGTGAGAGTGAAAGAGATGGAGAGGGAGAGATAGAGAGGAGAAAGAGAGAGAGAGAGAGAAAGAAAGTGAGGGAGAGAGAAGAAGAGGAAGAGAGAGCGAGGGGTGGAATGTTCTGGATAAGCTCTGGGTACATCTTTTAGTAACTGCGACACAGCGACACCCACTCGAGAGGTATTTGAGATCAAATGAGAGGAAGAGAGAGGGAAGGTGTTAGGTAAGGCGCTCCTTCATGATTATGGCTCAGGAGAGAGAGAGAGAGGGAGAGAGAGAGAGAGAGAGAGAGAGGGAGAGAGAGAGAGAGAGAGAGAGAGAGAGGGAGAGAGAGAGAGAGAAGAGGCATGCTGAGTGAGATGGAGGGATAGGTGATGTGAGGAGAGAGAAGAGGGTGGAGGGAGGTTTGGAGTCGGATGGAGGGGGGAGAGGAAGAGAGAAGAGCATCCTGTCAGTAGGGGGTGGGCGTTGAGTGGCAAGACCTGGGTTAACCTACAGCAGTCCTATTGGCTCTCTGCTTTCTCTATGCCTTTACTACCTGTAGTTCTTCTCCACCCTCTACAACCCTCTACACTGCTCACCACAGAAATTAACACAACTCTATGTTCCTTCAACTGGAAGTAAACTTGAACTTCTATTAGTGTAGGGTTAGTTATAGGCTTTGTTGTTGGAGTTAGCTGAATAATTATTGACTTGACTAACAAACTATAGGCAGCAGAGTATTGTACTTCTTGACATACCTCATTAACAGTGAGTTCTCATTCTGTAATGTCTGCAGGAGAGGATCAGGGGACATGGCCAGAAAGGTCACCCAGTCGAGACTCAGATACCCAGACAGAGACAGTATTCTATAACACTCAAGGTCAAAGGCAGCACATGTCTCTGGCTCAGCTGATTTCTTTCCACCTGAATGGACTTGTCCTTGGAGGACAGCATTCAAGGTCCCGTGACAGCAGCACACCACCCTGCATACCACTGCTGGCTTGCTTCTGAAGCTATGCAGGGTTGGTCCTGGTCAGTCCCTGGATGGGAGACCAGATGCTGCTGGAAGTGGTGTTGGAGGGCCAGTAGGAGGCACTCTTTGCTCTGGTCTAAAAAATATCCCAATTCCCGAGGGCAGTGATTGGGGACACTGCCCTGTGTAGGGTGCCGTCTTTCGGATGGGACATTAAACGGATGTCCTGACTCTCTGTGGTCATTAAAGATCCCATGGCACTTATCGTAAGAGTAGGGGTGTTAACCCCGGTGTCCTGGCTAAATTCCCAATCTGGCCATCAAACCAGCACGGTCACCTAATAATCCCCAGTTTATAATTGGCTCTTCAATCCCCCTCCTCTCCCCTGTAACTATTCCCCAGGTTGTTGCTGCAAATGAGAATGTGTTCTCAGTCAACTTACCTGGTAAAATAAAGGATAAATTAAACAGATTGAGCTGTTTTGACGGTGGGAAATGAAATAGAAGGCGTTTAGGCTCAGAGTGAGTGGCAAAGTGTACTACTGACTGTTTTAACTTCCTGACCAGTTCAATGATGCTGTCTATACTGTGGGGCAGTATGGAGAGTACAGAGATAAGGTTCAATTCTTCAGCAGAGGTTATCCCCTGATAGTTGTTCCTGTTTGAGCTCCTGTCTCCATTTATTTTCTCCCTCTTCAAGAGGTGTTCTAAAAGATGAGTCTACAATCTCCCTCCCTCCCTCCCTCCCTCCCTCCCTCCCTCCCTCCCTCCCTCCCTCCCTCCCTCTGCAGGCTGAATACTAATTCTGCAAACGTCTCCCTTGGTTTGGTTTCGACCTCTCTCTGTCGCTCCGTCTCCCTCCCTCCCTCCCTCCCTCATCGGTTTGACCTCAGAGACGGCTGTGTTAATAGAAGCCACAACGGTGAAACTAGTTTTAAACAACAACCGTGTAACAGAGAGGATTACCCCAAGACATGAGGGTGGGGGGGGGAGTATTGTTTTAGCTTCCCCAGGTTTTGTACTGTGAGATTTGGGTTTCTCTTTCTTTCCCCCCTTTGTCTTTTTCTCTCTTTCCATCTTCTCAGCCTTTATGTCCAACTATCCCTCTATCTATTCCTTTCTCACCTATCTACATGGCTCTGAGCTGTGCAGAGGTGTAACAGACATGTCAGGACATTGCAGAAGATAAGGCAGTGTTTTCTAGTGACCGTGGTGAGGACATAGTGGGTTTATCTGTGCCAGTGACAAGATTAGGCAGAATTATAGTGATTCCTAATTGCTGAGGGTATTTATCGAGGAGGGGGGGACGGCGGTTGAGACAGACGGTTGATGAGACGATGAGGGAACGTCTCTGATTTATTTTGCTGCTATCTGTCCACTAGGCACCCGTAGAATAACACCCGCTATCTCCCATCTCCCTGAGAGACAGACAAGGCCTCAGTCAGTAACGCTGTTCATTAACTGCATAGTAGTTCATGCAAAACAGATGTATATGATCACTCACGTACGCACACACACACACGCACACGCGCGCACACACGCACACGCGCTCTCTCACACACACACACACACACACACACACACACACACACACACGCGCACACACACACACACACACACTCGCACTGTTCATTTCCAAATGTGTTTGCAAAGCTGAAAGCCCTCTGTATATTCCATTTATTTCTTTAGCTCAATAAAAAGGGGATGTGTGGAGGTTCTCTTCTTGATAACGATCATTCATCTCACAGGCACAGTGGAAAAATACTTACTGGCTTCTGGTTTCATGCCTGACTCCATCCACCATCCATTACTGCTGAATTATAGAGACATTAGTTAGATCTATGCATCTTTATCTGGGAGGATTGATGGTTAGATTCATCAGTACAGCTCCACCTGTTCTTAAGGAGCCGTTTTACACTGTAGCATTACAGATGACTGCACCGTGCACTGTGCAGATGGGAGGTCATACTGTGGAAGGGTTATTACTGCACACCACACAGAGGCCTAATTAGTCTGTGATTTTATTTTCCTGCCTCTGAATGTAATCAGACTTGTTGACTGTTCATAGCTTGTGGCCCAGCTACAGGACAGATTATGCAGTGCCTAATTAGTTGCAATCCAACGTCTGTCCCTTATCTGTGTGAGGAGAGGCACCACTAGACATGTTGGGTTCTGTTCAGCTGAAATCCCTGATGTTATCGTCTGATTTGAACGGTTTTGGAGAATGATGTCATGTGTAGTCTGAGTATTACTGTAATCTCTGTGTTTAACCGCCTCTTCTCTCTCATCTTTTGTTCTAGATGAATGTGTTGATCCCTTGGTATCTTCGCTCTATGCCAACTCCTTCTTGGCCTCTTCCAGATATAACTTTTTGTACTCGGCCAACTTTGCCAAATTGTATGGTTAGTTTTCTTGGCTATATCTATGTGTGTGTTTTGTGTGTAATGAAGTCAGAGTGTGAGTTCTGGTTGATGACGTGTGTGTGTGTTGCGTTCCTCCTCCAGGGAGCAGTGGCTGGTCCCCGTCCCCCCGGGACAGACAGCCCTGGCTGCAGATTGATCTGAAGAGGAAGTACCGCATCCAGGCCATCGCCACCCAGGGCACCTTCAATTCCTATGACTGGGTCACAAAGTACACACTACTCTATGGTGACCGCCCTGACTCCTGGACGCCCTACGTTATGAAAGGAGGGAACTCGGTAGGGAGGGGAGAGGGGGGGGGGGGGGGGGGGGGGGGGGGGGGGGGGGGGGGGGGGGGGGGGGGGGGGGGGGTTAAAGGGATAATCTACTCAAATTATATATTTTTTGTTCTCAGCTTGAAAGATGTCTTCAGGCTCGGAGTGACTGTTATGAAATGATGACATTTGAGTGAACTATCCATTTAGGTTGGGGTCAGGTTGTCAGGTCAAAAAACAGTCATTCAAATGTAATCCTTGGCAGTCTGTTCACACTGGGCACAGACTTCAAATCAATGTCTATTCCACGTTGTTTCAATGTCATTTCATTGAAATTCATTGAAATAACATGGAAACAACGTTGATTCAACCAGTGTGTTCCCAGTGGGTTGTTTGATTTCATGTTCATTCTAGAAATGTTCACCACAGAGTAACAGTTAATAGAGACAACATTACCACATTATCCCTCAGTGAGAGAGTTTGAAAACACGAATCTGTTTTTATCTGTTTATTACTGAATGAATAACTATTCTCTCTCTCTCTCTCTCTCTCTCTCTCTCTCTCTATTTCTCTCTCTCTCTCTATTTCTCTCTCTCTCTCTCCCTCTCTCTCTCTCTCTCTATTTCTCTCTATTTCTCTCTCTCTCTCTATTTCTCTCTCTCTCTCTCTCTCTCTCTCTCTCTCTCTCTCTCTCTCTCTCTCTCCTCCCCCCCCCCCCCCCCCCCCCCCCCCCCCCCCCCCCCCCCCCCCCCCCCCCCCCCCCCCCCCCTGCTGTGCACAGACGATGCCTGGGAACTGGAACTACCACCAGGTGAAGAGGAATGTGTTCCACTATGCCTTCACAGCCAAACACATCCGCCTCCTGCCCCTGGGGTGGAACACAGAGAATGGAGGCAAGATTGGCGTCAGGCTGGAGGTGTTTGGCTGTGCTTACGGTAAGGACATCTTTCAGAATCATTGTAACTATAATTTGCTGTAGGAGTCTTCTTCGAAATCTCAAGATAGCACACTCAAAAGTGATGCAACTAACACAGTTAACAGTCAGTAACTAACCTCAACAGTCAATTGAGTTAACCCTCACAACTCAATGACACCAACGTCAAACAGTATCTATCAAACATCTATCTACACCATATCACAGGAACACTTTTGAGCCTCTCAACCATTTGAATCGTCATAGGATCACAAATGTGCCATTCAACCTCTAACATCTAACCACTTTCCCCTTCTTTCTCGGCCAGACTCCTACGTGATGCAGATGAACGGGGACGACTCGGTGGCCTTCATGTTCCCAGGGAAGAGGTTCCGGACCCTGCAGGACCATTTTGCCGTGAACTTTAAGACCCTGGAGCAGGACGGGCTGCTGCTACACAGTGAGGGAGTCCAGGGAGACATCTTGACCCTGGAGCTGAGGAAAGGACGCCTCGTCCTCACCATCGGCCTAGGTAGGATCAGCTGGAATGCGTGGGGTACGGCTGGGCAGAGACTCTAAACTGGTCAGAGTGCGGTATGCCATAGATGGAGGACAGATAAGAAGCACTCTGACCTTTTGGTCTGTGAAGGATCAAATCAAATAAAATGGAAGTCAAAGGAAATTCAATCTGTTCATTGTCATAAACACAAGATGAAATGCTTAATGGAACATAAATATTCGTGTTGTGGGGTGATTATACAATCTGATAGGCTGGGATATGACTTAAGGCTTCAGTGTCCTAGATTAGATCTAGGTCTCTTTACTGGATGAAAAACAGGGCTTGAATATCCCTGTCAATCCTCCATTACTGCTGAAGCAGACATTAGGTTTCTGTATCTGTGAGGAGAACTCAGGTTGGTATAGCCATTACCTCAGCTCCACCTTCTCTAAAGGAAACATTTATAGAAAAATGTATACACGCTGTAACTGTAAGTCGCTTTGGGTGAAAGCATCTGCTAAACGCCATACAGTATAGCTATAGCTTGAACTATAGCGAACTATAGCAAACTATAGCGAACTTGATTATTGAATGAGTTTCACATAGCAGTACTCCCATCATCCCATCAAATTCTTACGTCATTCATTTCCGTTCTCCTATTAAAGGAAGCAGTACGGTCAACCAGGTGGACGGTCGGACCACAATGACCGTTGGCAACATACTAGATGACCAGCACTGGCATTACGTCACCATCAAGCGCTACGGTCGACAGGTCAACTTCACAGTGGACGCCCACACTGAGACGGCCATTAGCAAAGGAGATTTCACCTACATAGACCTGGACACTCAGGTTGGTCGTAGAACTAGACGCTAAGGTGTGTCTGGACATTTTTTCTGTTGCTGAACATTAGAAGGTAGTGGGCCTGGAGAGTTTGGAGTCAGGCTTGTGACAGTGGTCCATAGGGACAGGAAGGAAGTGGTCATTGAAGGGGTCAATGGTCATAGACAGAGATCAGCCTACTATTTACTGTACCTGGCGCCTGCTAGTCATTCATGGTGTACTTTGTTGATATACACATGATCTGTTCCTAGGCCGTCATTGAAAATAAGAATTTGTTCTTAACTGACCTGCCTAGTTAAATAACGTTTTTAAAAAACAACCAGCAAATACATGTGTGCCTTTGAGTATAATATTCCATTGATCATATGGGTACATTTATCTAATTTATTCCTCTGCTGGTACTCTCCTAGATGTATGTGGGCGGAGTGATTGAGCCCAATGTGCCCCACCTCCCAGAGGTTCCTAACTTCCGTGGCTGCCTGGAGAACGTCTTCATCAACGGGATCAACGTCATCAATATGGCCCAGGACCAGGAGCCTGAGATACGCATCCCTCGGCAGGTGTAGCTTCTCATCCGACTTCACCTCTGCATCACGTACTCGTTTACCTACACACACACACACACAATTTACATGTGACCTACAGTGATGTAGCTAATCTTTCTTCGTAGTTTGTTGTAAATGCAATGATTCTTTTCTCTCAGAAAAAGATGCACTACGCGTGCCGTGACATCCTGTGGAAGCCCATGACCTTCGCCGGGCCCAACAACTACCTGCAGGTGCCTGGGTTCTTCAGGAAGCCTCGGATGTTTGTGAAGTTTAAGTTCCGTTCCTGGGACTACACAGGCCTGCTGATGTTTACACGCTTCGCTGACGACCTGGGAGCCTTGGAGCTGGGCCTGAGTGAGGGACAGGTCAATGTCACGCTCTTTCAGCCAGGCAAGAAGAAACTACAGTTCGCAGCAGGTGAGCCAAAATGTGGAACTGAACTCACCCTGCCTCGTTAATAAATTCTTACTCTTCTACAAATTCGAAATAATGTGCAGAACGTTTGTTGAGACGGTAGAAGATGCAGATTTGTCAAATGAATACTGGATTATGTTGCATTCATACTGATTGCTCATTCATTACATCTAAAGATGTTCTAATATTGTTTCTGTTTGTTCTCCTCTTCAGGTTACCGTTTGAATGACGGTTTCTGGCACACGGTAGACGTAGCAGCCAGGGACAACCTCCTGTCCATCACCATAGATGAGGAGGAGGGCTCTCCGCTGAAAATCACCAACCCCTTCACTGTCCGCACAGGGGACCGCTACTTCTTTGGAGGTGAGCTGTTCACCACACCTGTTCTGGCCCTTCACTTTACTGTTCCCAACATCAACATACATTACAATAGCAACCACTGGAAGTGAGCTGTTGGCCAGACCTGGGCTACGTCCCAAATGGCACCCAATTCCCTTTATAGTGCACTACTTTTGCTCTTATATACCAGAACACTGTTCATCTACATCATTTGTTTTATATTTAATTATTTATTTTTGACTTTTTTTGTCATTTAGCAGACACTCTTATCCAGAGAGACTTACAGGAGCAATTAGGGTTAAGTGCCTTGCTCAAGGGCACATCAGCAGATTTATCACCTAGTCAGCTTGGAGATTTCAACCAGTGACCATTCCGTTACTTGCCCAACGCTCTTAACCGCTAGCCACCATTTTGATGTTCTCACTCTCAAAATGACAACCCAATAGGAACATATCTTCACACCTCCCTCTGTGCTTTGATCCTCAGGGTGTCCGAAGACTAACAACACGATCAGGAAGTGTGAGACCAAGCTGAACCACTTCCACGGCTGCATGCAGCAGATCTTTATCGACAACGAGCCGGTGGACATCGACATCATCCTGCAGCGACGCTGGGGACGCTACGCTGAACTGTTGTTGGGCACCTGTGGTATCACTGACAGGTAGGGGGCATCAGTGACAGATAGAGCAGAGGGAGGGGTTATCAGAGACATATATAGGGAGGAGGAGGAGGTTGGCAGAGGGGGAGGGGCACAGACTAAGATACTATGGTGAAATGGTTTGTTTGCAACGTGCTAGGACAGGCCTGGGCAATTATTTTCCATGGAGGGCCACATTAGAATAGATTTTTGCCATCGCGGGCCAGAACCATATTACAGGATTATACATCATGTGTATGACTGTGTTGACAGATATATCTACTGTAAATCACGTCCACGTACTTATTTTATGCACAGAAATAAACCACATCCATGTTCTCCTTTTGGTAGGTATTTTCTTTATTAAACAGACAATGATCTACATGGAGGGAAAAGTACACTGTGCATTCAGCACCACGGACAGAACTCTTGTTAACGAGTATGTCCAAAATACAAGACAGAGAGAGAGCTCAACATTACATTTACACTACTCAATCAGTGTGAGGAGTGAAGTCTCTGATGGGCATTGACTAGAGCAGTGAAGTCAGGTATAGTTTCTGTCGCTATGAGGTGAGTCAGTAGGAGATGATCTGTGCCTTGACTTGCTATAATTCATCACTGAAAATGTCTGTTCACATACATAGGTTGACCCAAACACTACAAACGTCTTCTGAGTATGACTCCTAATCTTTGGAAAGTTTTGTTCATCAAAACTAGATAGAACCTCGTCAGTGACATTGTTTTGAGTAGTTCTCCAATCACTGCATCAGACTGAAGATCGATAAGCTCAAGTTGCAGGTCAGTGGGAGCTTGATCCACATTGAAGGTGAAAGGAGAGGAAACCAACAGCATGTCATTTTCCAACACTTTGAAATCCTCAAAACGACAATAACTTGAACTCCCCGTTCAAAGCAGGCAGCAGGGAAGTATACTTCTCCTGCTGGTCATCTAATAGGGAACAGACTAGTAGTGTGGGAAGGTGGGTGAGATTGTTGGCTTCTACTGGGCGGGTCAGGAGGAATAATTCTCCCTAGAAGGCTTTGACAAGGCTGTACATCTGATGTGCAAAAAGGCCCTTCCCTTGTAGTTTGGAATTCAGTTCATTCATGAGGGCCATGATGTCCACAGTAAAGGCAAAATCAGCCAATTATTCTTTATCAGCCAATTATTCTTAATCCATCTCTGACTTCAGGTCCCACTCCCTTTTCAACACCTTCCCCAAACTCAGCCATCTCACGTTTGTGTGGTAGGGGAGATCTGCATGACCCAACTCTGTCTCTGCCAACAGTGAGACAAACTTCCTGTGGTTTAAAGATGTTGCTCTTATGAAGTTTACCACTTTAGTGACTGTATCCACAACATGGTTTATTTTCATAAACATTTACAGAGCACTTCCAGATGAATAATGCAATCACTTTCTGATCTGGGTTCAGCTCAGCTCAGCTACTTGATCTTGTATCCTTTTCAAAAGGCCAATGTTTTTTCCTGTCATGTTTGGGCACCCATCAGTGGTCACACAGGATAACTTTTCAAAACTCAGTCCCAGCTTTGCCACATACTTATTAACCTCCTCCAATAAACCTTTCCTTGTGGTTGTGCTCTTCATTGACTGCGCTGAAGCAAACTCGTCTGTAATTTCAAGGTCTGGGCTTATGCCTGGTAAGAATATCAACAAATCAACACGCAGCGTCGTGTCACGTGCATCACTGCTCTCGTCCAGGGCCAAGGAGAAATAGGTGAAATCCTTTACCTTGCCTTTCAACTGCTTTTCATATTCTCAACACGCCGTGTCACTGTTCCTCTTGACAGGGAAACATTTTCAAGCAGCTCTTTATTGTCGGGGCAAAGTATTGCTGCAGAGTCAATTAAACATTCTTTAATGAATTCACCCTCAGCGAATGGCTTGCTATGTTTAGCAATTTTGTAGGACAGTTCATAGCTAGCTCTCGCAATTCTGTCGTTTGCTGAGTGCAGTTTTGTGACAAGTCCTTGCTGCTTTTGCAACGGAGAAAGCAAAATGCACCTGCCCTCTGCTCAGAAAACATATTCCTATATTTCTCTGCATGCTTTGTCTGGAAGTGTCGGGACAAGTTGTAGTCTTTCAAGACAGCGATGCTCTCTTTGCACACTAAGCGCACAGCTTTCCCTGATACCTCAATAAAGAAATATGTCGATGTCCACTCTTGCTGGAACACCCTACATTCATTGTC
Organism: Oncorhynchus mykiss; assembly: GCF_013265735.2. Lineage (NCBI taxonomy): Eukaryota > Metazoa > Chordata > Actinopteri > Salmoniformes > Salmonidae > Oncorhynchus > Oncorhynchus mykiss. The sequence continues at coordinate 71,055,413 of NC_048576.1, read as the reverse complement.
AACTTTCCTTTTCTTTGAAATCTTTGAAAAACTCATTTTTTCACAATTTCTAGCTAGCTACTATTTGTAACTGTGACGTGTGTCAGCCCGTCAGTCACCGTCTGTCCTCTTGCAGTTGTTATTTATACGTGCCTTCAAAATAAAAGTCCCACAAGCGGTAGGAGTTAAATCATTACACAAAAGGTGAGTATTCATTGGGCTTTTAATTTGAAAAACAAATACGTTTTTCAAAACTTTACTATCCCAAATTCTTTACGTTATCTGAGCATGATTCTGCGGGCCGTATTGAATCAGGTCGTGGGCTGGCCGTTGCCCAGGCCTGGGCTAGACAATAGTAGCACAAGGGCAAAGGTTACATACAGTATCCATGATGAATCCATGGGTAAACTGGTTGGATGCTTTCTGAACACTATACTCAGACTTGTAATATCAGTGGAGTACAGAGATAGTGTTGGAATGTTCCATCCTGATTCCTGATGGACCAATGTGACAGACAGTCAAGGCTCATTGCTATAGGAGTCAAGGCTCATTGCTATAGGGATGAATCATTCTGAGAAGGCCTCTCATCTCAGCCCCTATGGCAGACATGGGACATATAACACTCAGACACCTCCAGGAGATGTAGTACCGGTTGATGACAGGGGCTATTCTCAGTTGAATGCACCTGTCTGGACTGGGAGGATTATTTACATCAGAGTAGGATCCATGTTACGATATAAAGTATTTTGACGGACACGCCACATGTAACCTCTCTTACTGCAAAACGTTTGCGAGATCAACATTTTAGAAAAATGTCAATGTAAGACCATCCCATGTAACACTAAACTTCAGTCCACCGTTTTCTACAATCACTCCTTTCTCCTCCTCCATTTCTCCCCTCCTTTTATATGAAAAAGGTTCGGGGCGAGCGCTAGTTTCTCTCCAAAATCATGTGCAAAGACCATTGTCTTCGAAACCATTGTGTTCTAGTTTGTATTGGTGTCACATGCTTACATCAGTATGTTACATATTTATCTGCTTTATGATGTATGATACTTTCTCGATGCCTGCTCTGTTTCACGAGGGTATCAGCATGACTATGTCTGTGGAGCAGTCAACCTTGGTGGTTCAGAGTCTTCCTGGTGTCCTGGTGTTTCCGAGTGTTTTCACACACAGTTTTTGATCTATAGTTCAATTATTTGTTACATTGTATTTTTTTTTCATTTGGTTCGGTTGGTTTAACATTGCCAAATATCAAACAAACTAAAATTCCTAACCAAAACCACGTGTCCATGTAAGCCATTTATTTATTGGACAAAAATGCATCTATGATTATCATCAAACATCACTTGTGTGCCCCAATCGTCATATTATTTTTCGCTTTGGTCTTCCAACAACAGGAAACAGCGCAATAGTGTTCAGTATCCTACTGTATATCCCCGTTATAGTCCCCCTCTCCCCTGATCTGCATCGAATGCGCTCATAAATGCACTGGTATTCACAGAATGTTTCAAATATCTCAAGTTATGATGCTGTGTGCATTTGGACTTGTGTGAATACTACACAACCTCTGAATGGCACACACAATCCATATCTCTCAATTGTCTCAAGACGTAAAAATCCTTTGATAACCTGTCTCCTCCCCTTCATCTACACTGATTGAAGTGCATTTAACAAGTGACATCAATAAGGGATTATAGCTTTCACATGGATTCACCTGGTCAGTCTATGTCATGGAAAGAGATGTTTTGTGTACTAGTGTACAGAGCATTCAGAAAGTATTCAGACCCCTTGACTTTTTCCACATTTTGTTATATCACAGACTTATTCAAAAAATGTATTAAATATTTTTTTCTCTTCATCAATCTACACACAATACCCCATAATAATTTTGGAATAATTAGCAAAAGATAAATAAATTAAATATCACATTTACATAAGTATTCAGACCCAACTTTGTTGAAGCACCTTTGGCAGCGATTACAGCCTTGAGTCTTCTTGGGTATGACGCTACAAGCTTGGCACACCTGTATTTGGGGAGTTACTCCCATTCTTCTCTGCAGATCCTCTCAAGCTCTGTCATGTTGGAATGGGAGCGTCACTGAACATCCCCACAGCATGATGCTGCCACCACCATGCTTCACCGTAGGGATGGTGCCAGGTTTTCTCCAGACGTGACTCTTGGCATTCAGGCCAAAGAGTTCAATCTTGGTTTCATCGGACCAGAGAATCTTGTTTCTAGTGGTCTCAGAGTCTTTTAGGTGCCTTTTGGCAAACTCCTAGCGGGCTGTCATGTGCCTTTTACTGAGGAGTGGCTTCCGTCTGGCAACTCTACCATAAAGGCCTGATTGTTGGTGTGCTGCAGAGATGGTTGTTCTTCTGGAAGGTTCTCCCATCTCCGCAGAGGAACTCTGGAGCTCTGTCAGAGTGACCATCAGATTCTTGGTCATCTCCCTGACCAAGGCCCTTCTCCCCCAATTGCTCAGTTTGGCCGGGCGGCCAGCTCTAGGAAGAGTCTTGGTGGTTCCAAACTTCTTCCATTTAAGCATGATGGCGGACACTGTGTTCTTGAGAACCTTCAATGCTGCAGAAATGTTTTGGTACCCTTCCCCAGATCTGTGCTTCGACACAATCCTGTCTTGGAGCTCTACGCACAATTCCTTTGACCTTATAGCTTGGTTTTTGAACTGACATGCACTGTCAGCTGTGGGACCTTATATAGACAGGTGTGTGCCTTTCCAAATAATTTCCAATCAATTGAATTTACCACAGGTGGACTCCAATCAAGTTGTAGAAACATCTTAAGGATGATAAATGGAAACAGGAAGCACCAGAGCTTAATTTTGAGTTTCATAGCAAATGGTCTGAATATTTATGTAAATAAGGTATTTCTGTTTTGTATTTGTAATAAATTTGCAAAAATGTCAACATTTTTTTTCTCGCTTTCTCATTATGGGGTATTGTGTGTAGATTGTTGAGGGAAAACAATAATGTAATCCATTTTAGAAAAGGCTGTAACGTAACAAAATGTGGAAAAAGTCAAGGGGTCTGAATACTTTCCGAATGCACTGTACATGCCCCATTTCACTTTTACCGACACTCCTGCATGGTGTGCTCTCTAGATGTACTCCAAACCCCTGTGAACACGAGGGCAGATGCATCCAGTCCTGGGATGACTTCATATGTCTTTGTGAGAACACAGGCTACAAAGGGGAGGTGTGCCATATGTGTGAGTATTTCCTGAGAGAGCCTAATGTTGTTTGCGAGTACTAATGACAGCATGTTGTCGTAACCTCGCCAGTGTAACAAGCAGTTTGTTGAGGCCTATATCCTGCGGTAGTGTGAGACAGACCCATATCATCATTAAAACCTTGCTGGTGTAAGTTAAAATACGACTTCTGCTTCTCTCTTCCCCAACAGCGGTCTACAAAGAGTCGTGTGAGGCCTACAGACTTACTGGCAAATCCTGGTCAGGGAATTATACCATAGACCCGGACCTGAGCGGACCCTTGAAACCATTCGAGGTGTACTGCACGATGAAATGTGAGTAACTGGCTTGTCAAATGCATTTTTATGCATTCATAACATGTACTAGTATACAATTATATTATACCATCCGACCAACATGATTCCATGGTGCATATCGAACATAACGGTAGTCAGTGCTTACAGTACCTTTCAGAAATGGACCGTTATTGAACATGTTGAGGCAGAGACCCTGATATTAAACTGTGTTCAGGTTGAGGTGAATGTTGACTGTGTGTTCCATGAGGAATGACAAGGCAACAGCAGCAGCAGAGGAGACAGCAGGGCCACATCTGTTGGATGTTGATCATGGAATAATGAACTCCAACAAGGGCAATGGAGAACCAGTTTGGGGCCAGATCAGTAATTGGTTGTGGGGACAGAGTATTCTCCATCCAATCCTATCCAATTAACCAACATCTATTACTGTAGGTTCTATGTAAATCCCTTAGATTAGTCAGGGTCTACTGCATTAGAGCTGTCTGTGATAATATCAGTTCTCTGGATACAGCATGGCACAAAAACAGATTCCTCAGTAGTTGATGTGCTTTCTTTCACTTTGTCTCTCGCTAGTTTTCTCTCTCTTTCTCACTTACACAATCATACATTTTTACCCTTTAATGTCAACCCCTTCCTTGTCTCTTGACAAAGCCGACAAGGCATGGACGATAGTGATGCATGACCGTATCAACGGTATCAAGGTGACCGGTAGCACGGTGGACCGTCCTTACATAGGAGATGTCAACTACTGGAATGCCTCCTGGGACGATGTCACAGCACTGGCCAACACCTCCATGTACTGTGAACAGTGGATCGACTACTCCTGCTACAAGTCACGCATCCTCAACACGCCCAGTGAGTAGGAGTGGTTAGGGCCTATGGGCAAAGGTAGCTATTGAAAGCACCTGAATCTGTACCTATTTGTATCTCATAGGACATTTCAATGATGAAATCATAATAATCATATTCCATTGCTCTATTGTCATGTCATTCAGATGGGAGACCGTACAGTTTCTGGATTGGTCGAAATAACGAGAGTCACGAGTACTGGGGCGGGGCTTTCCCTGAGAGTGGGAAGTGTGGCTGTGCTATCAACCAGACCTGCACAGATGCCAGGTTTCACTGTAACTGTGACGCTGACTACCGCCAATGGTGAGAGAGAAAGGATTTGAAAGACTATTTTCTATAACTTTTAGAAAAGTGTTTCCATAGATTGATATACATTACTGTACAAATGGAACCTATTGTGCAGGTACTCAGACAAGGGCTATCTGATGTGGAAGGACCACCTCCCAGTGAGGAAGGTGGTGGTGGGGGACACCAACAGGACGGGGTCAAAGGCCCACATCAGCCTCGGGCCCCTACGTTGCCATGGCGACAGTGAGTTGTAGTTAAACCATTCTGCGGTATATAATTAGTCAAATGATTGTTTATCGTGGTTCTGGTTTGGATCTCATGGCCTCTTTGTACTCACAGGGAGCATCTGGAATACCATATCGTTCACCAAGCCCACCTACATCGAGTTCCCCACCTTCAGGCCAGGCAGCACTGTCGACATCTCCTTCCACTTTAAAACCTACCGCCCCCACGGAGTCTTCCTGGAGAACTCAGACGACTGGCTGCGTAACTTCATACGCATTGAGCTCAACAGTAAATTACCACAGATTATCTAGTGTGAATCACATGAAATTACTCATATAATATACACTATTTAAAATACGATTTTCTCCAACGTGACTTACAGTCATGCGTGTATAAAATGTACATACGGGTGGCCCAAGCAGGAATCAAACCCACAACCTTTGGCATGGTAAGTGCCATGCTCTACCGACTAAGCCACATAGGACCAAGGCAGGAAACATAATTTCCGAATTACAATTTTCAAAAAGTTTTGTTGCTGTGAAACTTGATGAATGAAAAAGTTTAGAAATTATATTATCAATATTTTCCGGCATTTATTTCTATAATATATTTCATCCCTCATTCTGTTTTGTCTCTTCTTCTCCCAGCCACCCAGAACCTGGTCTTCATATTCATGGTGGGAGACGGCATCCTCAACGTGACGCTACGCTCGCCAGTTCCTCTAAACGACAACGAGTGGCACTTTGTCCAGGCAGAGCTCAACGTGAAGTTAGCCAGGATCAAAGTGGACTATCAGCCATGGGCTGTGAGACGCTTCCCTGGCCAGACCTTTGTCACCATGGAGTTCACCCACCCTCTCCTCGTGGGTACGTCACCTGGCCGCTGGGGCTGGGGAGGGCAGTGTGGTGGTCGACAAGGACTTTGGACTTCTCCCATTGGTTGATGTAGTCCATTCCTATGAGTTTAAACAGCACTACAGCACGGGAAACAGATGTTTTTTTTATTTTCTTATAACGAACACGTATTTATTCTTCTTAATCCAAAATGCTCAACTTTGCAATGTGATGATTTACTGACGGTGTCCCAATATATCCAGGCGCAGCCAATCGCACGCTGTGGCCATTCCTGGGCTGCCTCCGAGGGTTACGAATGAACGGGGCAACCCTTGACTTGGAAGGCAAAGCGAATGAGGAACAGGGTATACGGCGGAACTGTACGGGCCAGTGTCTGAACGCGACCATACCGTGTCGAAACGCCGCCCAGTGTATCGAGGGCTATGCAGCCTACACCTGTGACTGCGGCAACACTGCCTTCGACGGATTCTACTGCCACAAAGGTGAGCTCCACACAGGTTGGGTTACCTCGGTTTTTCATGGAGCCCCAGAATCACTACGACAGCCTTAAGCATACTGGGTTACAGTAACAAAAACCTTGATTTATTTTGACAGTGTTGGCGATAACCAAATATGGGCATTTAGCTCAACTTGATCCTGTTTGTACCCACTTAGACATCGGGGCCTACTTTGAGATAGGCTCGTGGTTGCGCTACAACATCAGAAAGAAGCCTACGACCAATGAGGAGTGGTGGGCTAACTGGCTGGACCCCCACTACCACAACTTCAGCCTGGGCTACAACGACACCAGTGATGAGATAGAGTTCAGCTTCAGTACCTTCCAGACACCGGCTGTACTGCTCTACATCAGCTCTTTCGTCCAGGACTACATGGCTGTCATCCTGAAGAAAGATGGTAGGAACGCTCGGCAGGGAGGAGCGCTTTAACATTATGGGTGATTATGGTTCAAGGCAGAGAGTGTTCAAATTGAACTGGCTTTTGAATGAAGATTTTACTGTCACTGATTGAAGTTGGATTACTGTATGTTCCACAGGAGGTTGCTGAGGGGAGGACGGCTCATAATGATGACTGGAAGGTTGCAAATGGAATGGCATTCCACTGATTTCGCTCTAGCCATTACCACGAGCCTGTCCTCCCCAATTAAGGTGCCACCAACCTCCTGTGGTATGCTCTTCAGTCATCCAATTTATTTGAGTGGAAACACAAAGCAAGATAGGACTTGGACAAAAATATATCACTGTACTTTACAATATGTTTTATACTTTTTTTCTTTAACTAGGCAAGTCAGTTAAGAACAAATTCGTATTTGATGGCCTACCAAAAGGCAAAAGGCCTCCTGCGGGGAGAGGGCCGGGATTTAAAAAAATATATATGTATAGGACAAAACACACATCACGACAAGAGACACCACAACACTACATAAAGAGAGACCTAAGACAACAACATAGCAAGGCAGCAACACATGACAACACAGCATGGTAGCAACACAACATGACAACAACATGGTAGCAACACAACATGACAACAACATGGCAGCAACACATGACAACACAGCATGGTAGCAACACAACATGACAACAACATGATAGCAACATAACATGGCAGCAGCACAACATGGTAGCAGCACAAAACATGGTACAAACATTTCCTGGGCACAGACAACACCACAAAGGGCAAGAAGTTAGAGACGACAATACGCAAAGCAGCCACAAGCCATACTCCTCACAATAGTTAATGGAAATATAATGTTTTAATGCCCTACATTATGAACTGTATTGTTGCACCGTCCCTCCACAGGAACCTTAGACATGAGGTATAGGTTGGGGTTGATTACCCACAAGTACCAGTTGTCCTTCAGGAACCTGGCAGATGGATACCCCCACTACGTCAACATAACCAGACACAACAGGACCATCAGGACACAGGTACGCTGACCCTCCGCCCCAATGTATACACCTGTTAACACTACCTTCCTCCTTCACCACCGTTTAACAGTCAATCACAAACCAGGATGCTCTGGTACCACTTTACTTGGTTTGTGAGTTGTGTGCATTTGTGTATTTTCAGTCTTTAATTTATTTGTTTGTGTTGACAGGTTTATGGTTGTGTTTGTGTTGATGTGTGTAACTCCTAGGTGGACTACATGGAGCCGATAGTGGAGAAGATCACCCTAGTGGAGGACGGCAGGTTTGACTCACCCAAGAACATCTTCCTGGGGAGAGTGATGGGTAAGATTACACTTCACCCCCCCCCCCCAGCTGAAACATGTTTTTATTTTTTTATTTTATTAATATTATTTTTTATTATAAATGTATTTTATTCATAATACAAAAATCAACTTACATTGCTATATCCAACATGTCTAGCAAACCAAACAAAGGTATTAACAATGCTCAAACATACAACAAATCTAAATAAAATACAAAAAAGAAACAATTTAAGTGCAATTATATTCACTCTGAAAATACTGTATCTTATTATAATGATTCATGAAGATGTTATTCTTGTTGTTATTCACTAGGGTTAGTGTTTTAATAAGATAATTAAATTAAATCAGAAAAATTTGTAATTTTGGTATAGAATCTTTGTTTGTGTATAAAGTATTTGGCAACAAGAATAAAAAAAAAACCAATAATTTCAGTGGTTTTGTTATCATTGCAATAGTAACATATTATATATTTCATGTTAAAATTATAGGCAGTGTTCATAACGGTAAATAGGTACTTTGCAAGGTTTTCCCAAAATTCTGACACAAATTTACATTCAAAGAACAAGTGAGACAGATTCTCACCTTCTTTTTTTACAGAAAACGCAGATATCATCAATAGCCACAAATTTGGAAACCATAGAATTACATGGATATATCTTATGTAAAATGTTCAAGTGCACTTCCTTAACTTTGTTTGGTATACAGTATTTGTAAGGTCTTAACCATGCATTTTTCCAGACAATGTCAGGAATAAGCATGCTCCAGAAAAACTTTCCTCTCAGTGTAAATTGGTTTTGTGAATGAAGCATTTGTCTTATATATTTATTACAACAAGATTTCTCTAGTAAGCCCACGCCTTCCAATCTGAGTTCTGGATAAACTTTAAACCCCAGCTGAAACATTTCTGCTTTCCTATTGAGAATTGATTTGGTCACACTTTATTTGGATATTCCGGAGAGTCCATCTGTAGGTGCTCTGCAGATGGTCATACTATCAACAAACTATCTGTTGATAAGCAACTGCTTGCTGAGGTTATGGTTACGGTTAGGGTTAGAATAATGGTTAGGGTAAGAGTTAAGGTTAGGGTTAGGGTTAAGTTTAGGGTTAGGATTAGGATTAGGGTTAGGGTTAGAACTAGGGTTAGTAGATAGTTGAAATATTACTGATAGTCTGTGGAGCATCTACAGATGGACTATCCAAATAAACTGTTACCCGTGGAAGTAAGGCATCAGTTGTCCCACTGTAAGTTTGGGAATTAGTTGAGGTGGATGTGCACATTGTAACTCCTCTGTCCCTCTCTCTAACCCCCTCAGAGGTGGGTGACATTGACTATGAGATCCAGAGGCATAACAGTCCTGGTCTGGTAGGCTGTATATCTGGGGTGAGGTACAACATCTACGCCCCTCTTAAGACCCTCTTCCGGCCGAACGAGACGGAACCGCCGGTCACCGTGCAGGGCTTCGTCTCCGAGTCTAACTGTGGGGCCTTCCCTCCTGTCCATGGATATGTCCCCTGGGAGGCGGACCACTGGTTCACTTCTATAGGTGAGACGACATATCCCAGATCCATCAGTAGATCTACTTTACATGGGACTACATATCCCATCAGCAATTATGACCTAGTGATGATAGTATGTAAATTCCCCATAATAACATAATTGATGTATTTTTAAAATTTCAGAATACATATATATCCACGATGACCTAGGCCTGTTTTGGTTGACAGGTACGTTTTTACTGCTTACGATTCACAATAATGTCTCATTTCTCATGAAACTATACTTTGATGATTTTTGTGAAATCTATTAATGTAAGTGTTCATCTGTCATCTGCCATCTGTGAGTCCTGACCTTAGTTTACCTCAAGATTCAGATTAAGCCTCCTCTCACTCTCTCTCTGTCCCTCTCTCTCTTCCTCTTGCTACCTCTCCCTCTCTCTCTCTCTCTCTCTCTCTCTCTCTTCCTCTTGCTACCTCCCTCTCTCTCTCTCTCTCTCTCTCTCTCTCTCTCCCTCTTGCTACCTCTCTCTATCTCTCTTCCTCTTGCTACCTCTCTCTCTCTCTCTCTCTCTCTTCCTCTTGCTACCCCTCTCTCTCTCTCTCTCTCTCCCACTCTCTCTCTTCCTCTTGCTACCTCTCTCTCTCTCTCTTCCTCTTGCTACCTCTCTCTCTCTTCCTCTTGCTACCTCTCTCTCTCTCTTCCTCTTGCTACCTCTCTCTCTCTCTTCCTCTTGCTACCCCTCTCTCTTTCTCTCTCTCTTCCTCTTGCTACCTCTCTCTCTCTCTCTTCCTCTTGCTACCCCTCTCTCTCCCCTACTGACACAGATCAGCAGTAGTTGAAATTCTCATTTTCATTTTCCTAAAATCCCCTAATCCTAAAATCTGAGACCATCAGATTCCAGAATAGGCTTTACGTCCTCACGCTAAAAGCAAAAAATGTGACATGTACCAGAACAAATGCTGGAATGTAAAGAAGGATATTTTCTTGTATCTGTTGAACATGAGAGGCGAAGAAAATGGGATTGGACAGCAGCTCAGAGAGTCTGTAGTCTGCACTCTATCCCTGTCTGAGATCCTCACCCGGATCAACTATATTTAGAGCTGCCCCTCCCTCCACTATTCATCACAGATATATGCTTCAGCTTAATGTACTGGATACATCTGTACAGGGTTGTTATGGTAACGCAGAACATGTGAGTTTGACTTCTGATGTCTGGGCCGGTCCTGCTGTCCCCTTGCCGACCTCCTCCAGTTACTGGACATCCTTTGAGATGGATGGATTCCTCATAACAATATGTGGCTGTATAAGAAAGGATACGGCTTGTCTCTAAAGGGAAGTTAAGTGAGTTTGGCAGAGAACCAGCTGAGTCACAATGGTATTGATTGAAAGGGATATTTGTATCATCCACTGAGATACAGGTACATCTTTTCACAGTGGCAATTCCAACGTGAGTCATAGAACCCTACTGTGAGGAACAATGGGTTTTCAGCTGTTTGCTACACACTGTTGTTTTAACCACACCTTGACTGTGTGCGTTTCTCCCTCTAGTTGTCGTCGCCGCGGCCGTGATATTGCTGTTCATAGGTCTGTACAGCATCTACATCTATCTGTACCGGTACAAGGGCAGCTACCACACCAACGAGCCCAAGAACTTCCTGGAGTCCCCTGGAGGCAGCAGCTCCAGGCCCCTAACAGGGACCCTGGAGAAGAAGCGATATCCAGCAATAGAGGAAGACTTTCGGAGTGACTAGCCTCAGGCTGGGGAACGGCGGGAGGGAGGAGGGGGTGGGAGGGATTGAACTGGGGCGGTTTTGGGGCTTACAACAACCACAATACCTGTTTATGTTTTATAATTCCTTTAACTTTTTGATTTACTTTTCGGTTTTGTTTTCCTTTCCCCAGGTATGTGTTATCTTAAGCCTGGTGCTCGACGTAGTGTTGTTTTTCTAACGTGTTCATAGTTTTGCAGGCTTCGGAGATCAAATCAAGCCCGGATTGCGTGAGTGACGACCGACCAGGCTCACACTGCATTGAAGGGTTGACAAACTGAAGTGCCTCGACAGAGTAAAACGAGATCAGAAATAACCCCATGAGTTCATTGAGGATTTGAGACTTAAACTGAGGGAATTAGATTTCACATGCAGTAACACGTATTCAGCAGCCTCTTCTGGTTTGCCGGTCTGTTATTGAGATCACTTGATAGATCAATGCCATCTACTGTGTAACTCTTTCCGACCATCCACTCTTGCAGCCGTTTCGATAAAGCCATCCAAACTATCCCACTCGCCCCATCCTTTGACTAGTGAGCCAGGATCCACCACAGAGAGATGCTGCAACGGTGCAGCAACAACAACCGCAGCAACAACAACAACAACACGCACAATCTGGCATCTGCAAACAGCCTGTCCTGCTTAACACCAATTGAAGAAGCTATAAAAAGCATGGAGCTCTAAGCTTTGACATGACATATCTAAAGAATAATGGAAGGCATATAAACATATATTTGTTGTATTTCAGCCTATGAAATTGCATATCTATACAAAAGAGGAACATGTATTAATGGTTAGTTTCATTAGATAGCAGCTTGGCCAATTACAGTATGCTCTGCGATTCCTAACCCGATTCCCAAACCAATCAATGAAGCAGTCATGTACGATCAACAAAACATACCGAATAGATGTGACATTTGGCTCGGGAATATAAGACGATCGCCATATTCTTGTTCAGAATCCTCAGAGTAACATGTGAAATGGCTGGGTAGCGCTAAGAAGCCGTGGTAGTTTGACGTTTCCCAGCGGTAGTGCTATTCGTGTTGGTGTGAGACTGGCCGTTGGTGCACTGCAGAAAAGGTAATGGAGATGTTGTACCAGGGACAGGACAACCTTATTGCTAGTAATCCTCATTCCACGCTTCGTTTTCTGTTTGACTTCCAGTAGCGAGTGAACATGCGGCTGAAATCTGGGTGCTATTTCAGATTCAGAGGCCCCGGCGTGGAGGGGCCCCTAACCAACAGCAGCCCTGTCGACCAGCCTGGTCAGGAATCATTACAAATGTCTTTCAGGAAAAGAGCTGCTCCACATGAACATCCGGACATGCAAACACACACACACACTGGCATATTGTGTAGAGGACCACAACAATGTCAATGCCAGTCTTGTACTTCTTCTCACCACACTAGACTATTTTTTGCATCTGACTGCTCTGTAGGACAGTGCTGTGCTGTGCCGCCGCCCGCCGCTGTTGCTTCTTACCCACTGGGCACTGGCTGAATCAACGCTGTTTCCACATTATTTCAATGAAGTTACGTTGAACCAACGTGGAATAGACGTTGAAGTGACGTCTGTGCCCAGTGGGTGGGTGCTTCTTATGGTGCTTCTCTTTCTTTAGGTCCAATGATATTTCCCTGTCTGGAAAGTCACGATTTCAGGTTAGACGGTGGGTGAGGTTACGGTCAGGGAAGATGTTCCCAGTAGGTGAAACGTCATTGGACCCATGTAATGTGTGGCGTGGTAGCCAAAGCTTAGGTCTCTGACATCATCACCCAGCGCCCTTTGAAGCTCAAGCAGTAATACATCACAGAAAAAAAGAGAGAAAACATAAGAGCATTTTGAAAATCATAAGCTATGCATATATAGAGCATGATGATCGCACCTTGCAATGAAATGCAATAAAATCAGCCGCTTCCAGCTCAGATCACCTAAATATATTTTTTGTGTCTGTTCCGTTCGCAGCAACTTGCAGCAGTTAGGATCCTAGACATAATATGTATTACATGAATATATGAATAAGGTGTTTATCGACTTTTTTTTTATTCCTATGGTTTGTATGAAACCGTTGAAAATGAGTGGAGGCTGAGAGGTGTGAATGTAAAATCCTAATCATGACCCTGTAATGTGGACAGGCTCTGCAGCAAGACCTGCTCTGCTCCTCTCTGTGTGTGCTCTGTATGATATGTACCACTCATTACACTGAAAACTATTCAGCATAGCTTTCTCACATGTTCAGGATGTGGACAACACAGTACCCTCCCAATGTTTCAGTAGAAAACATCACAGAACATATTTCAACATCTTTGGTTTTTAGCCTGTTAAGCCATATTTGTCAGAATGTACCATTTGAAATAGTATTAATGTTAGCATTGGGCAATTAGAGTAGTAACATGTTCCACCTCTGGAGAAATAGGAAGGATGTGTTTTTGTACAGAGATGGACAATGACCTCTTACAGAGCTCATAGTAGACCAGTCAACAACCTGGGTCAAATGTGCTTTGAAGCCTTTTAGGGAAACAGTCGACTTATTGATATATTATGTAAATGTCTACGCTGCGATGCGTTTATTTGAAATGGACTACAGTACATGTGCATCCTGCCTGGCCTCACTGCGATGCCACACCTTAGCTAGTCCATCCATGCGTGGTCCCTGGAGTGTGTGTGATTGAATGTACAGTAGACGTGCTGGTTTGTGTGTTCACAGTTCTGTTTGTCACCTAACCCTCCCTACTGATGATGAGGATAGTCTCTGCACTGATGATGTGAATGAGCCAACTCACTTGTTGTCGTCCACCAATAGCAGAACAGTGAGCCGATAGTGATTGGGTGCTGTCCAGGCAGGCTCCTCCCTAGCCGGATGTTGCTCTACAGCTCTTGGTAATCAGGTAAAGCCAGAACATCTTCATCAGGTCAAAATATCAGTATTTTTAAGGATGTGTGTATGACCACAAACTTGACTACACTGTATGACAGCCTCAGCTCTTAGATCTGAGCTGATTGGCAGTCTATAGCAAGTTCCCTACCTTCCACTCTTAGAAAAAGGGGTTCTTCAGCTGTCCCCATATGAGAACCCTTTCCTGTAACCAAAAAGGGTTCTGCAAAGGGTTCTCCTATGGGGACTGCCAAATAACCATTTCTGGTTCTATATAGCACTTTGTTTTTAAAAAGTGGAATATCAACTTAGCCGCGGATAAACTTGGCCATCCCTATAGGGTGGCCGCCAGGGTGAGCAGCTAAGGTTCTCTGTGTAAAGGAGACTCAAATTTAATAAAGGGTTGAGGGAGTGAGCACAAGGGTGAAGGAGACGAGGATTCTGTCCATCCTAAATGCATGGTGTCATCATATGACAGACTAGTGTTGTTCCCTACAGTGGAGGAGTGGCCTACAGACAGAGCTAGGGCCAGGCTAGAGGGAGGAGCAGGCAGGGGAGTCTAAGAGGGCCAGACCCCTCTGTGGGTCGCTACCCTATAAAATCTTGCAAGAGGAAGCACCAGACAGTTAGTGACTGTATGACCTAATGTAGCATGTGTAAAAGCCCCACATTTGGCTTTCAGAGGGAAAAGAAGCTAGGTTGAAGATACTGTATCCCTGAAAACCGGATGTCTCAGGTTTCTATAAAACCCTGCTGAAGGTGACCGACTGCAGGACTTTGTGTTTGTGACCACATTGAAATCGTGGAGTTTTTTTTTCTCCCTTTCTGTTATGTTGGTTTTGTTTTGTAATAAGTTCACTGTAAATGACCATAACTATGTTAATCAAAGCAAAACCAAACTGACACTTCAATAAAGAATCCTGAAGGAAATTAAAACGGTGTATTTTCCCTTTACCTGTTGACAAAGGCACAATGTGTCTGTCTCGTGTACAGTCCTAATAAATACATGTTGGTATGGGAAAAATTGGAACACCTAAGATGAAACCAGTGGGTAAATTAAGTTGGTGTTACCTGAAGCTAAGCTCCAGTACCTCATGGTATTCAAAGAGTAAAGTAGGATATAATAGCTAGGGTTAAGGTTGTGGTTGAGGCTGGGGGTAGTGTTGAACCGGGATGTGGACAAGAAGCTAGGGTTAGGGTTGAGGATTAGTGTTGAACCAGGATGTGGACAAGAAGCTAGGGTTAGGGCAGTGGTTGAGGCTAAATTTAGGGTTGTGGTTGAGGATTACTGTTGAACCGGGATGTGG
Source organism: Oncorhynchus mykiss (assembly GCF_013265735.2). Taxonomy (NCBI): domain Eukaryota; kingdom Metazoa; phylum Chordata; class Actinopteri; order Salmoniformes; family Salmonidae; genus Oncorhynchus; species Oncorhynchus mykiss. Next base: position 71,040,038 of record NC_048576.1, on the reverse strand, counting down.
ACAAGAAGCTAGGGTTAGGGTTGAGGATTAGTGTTGAACCGGGATGTGGACAAGAAGCTAGGGTTAGGGCAGTGGTTGAGGCTAAATTTAGGGTTGTGGTTGAGGCTAGGGTATGTTCAACCCTGACTCATCCTAGCCCCCCACCCCCCAAATAGCGCTCCCCCACTTCCACATTTAAACACTGGAGGAAACCAGAATTATCTCTTGACTGAAAATGGTACTCAACGACAAGATGCATATTGTAATAATGTATAAAGTTAAAAGTTTTATTTTCATAGGCATAAGTTGTACATAACGATAAATTCCACATAGTTTCAGTCACCTCCGTGCAGTAAGATCTCATCTTGTCATGGGTGTAAATGTTTTTGAATATCAGACCTGGATGTCAGTTCCACAATTCACTTTTATATAGTGTGACAACATGATCAGATGGATGGTTGTATGTACACAACATCCAAGTGGGGCACTTGAAAATTGAAATTGTCAAAAAATGTTATTTTTCCTATCTTATTTTCCCGTGACGAGTAGAACCGTAAAATGGTTACCTGTAACACAGTCCTGTCCATTATATACAGTACAAACATCATAATGACAACCCTCCTCTTTCAGTTTAGATTCATTTGGCACTTACAGCTTTTTCAGGGGAGACTATAGTGTTCATGGTTCTTATACACGAATATAGTCTTTTTGAGTTAGAAGAGCTGACGCTCATGTAAACTGAATGGAAAATGCTTCATAAAGTACACGTATCACTGAGTACCAATGGCACAGGTGACTAGTTGTCAAACTAAAGGAGGAATGAGATCTCCCATCAACCAACACTTCAGAGTTCACATTCAGTTAGTCGGTTTCTCGTACGGTACGGCATATATATATTTTTTAAGAACATTGATATAAATGCACAGTAAGTTATTTCACTATGTATGAAGGGGGTGGTGTTGATGCTATAGCCACAGAGACAGGTCAGATACAGAGCTTTAGCATTATCATGAGTTTAGCATTGCCTCCAAAAGCTACCGGGAAGAGGCTTTTTCTGAGTAACAGGAAAGTTAGCATGACAGGATACTGAGTTCCTCCATAGAGCTGCGTTTGAAAATAAAAGCTCATTATCTTGCTAATGAGCTTAGAGTTCATTTTAAACCAAAAGACACCACGTGCGCTGTCTTGCACTGTTAATAGATACACTGTAGGCTAAAAGCTAGCGTTGCTCATTGAGAGGACAAGCCATAGTTAATAGATGTGAGTACAGTAACAGAAGTACAGAGAGAATAACACACAGCATGTGTTCATGTTGAAAATAACAACAATGCCGTGAGGCTGGTGGTACAGTACAAGCGATACATTGAGTATATACTGTAGATAGTAGGTTTTTGTTGCCATTCTAATTGCTTGTTTCGTTCCAGAAGCTTCACGTACACAGTTTTCGCTAGGTGAGTGATAAAGCAGTGGGGAAGTGCTTCATACAGAGAGGAAGTGATGTCACTGATGTGGTAGCAGGAGGAAACTGTCACCAAGGGAGAAGAAAACCGTTCAGCACTGTTGTCAATGGGGGACTAGTCAGTAACATAGATCAGGGATTTTAATTCTCCGCCATTACGGTGAATGTTTCACAGAGGCCAATAGAGCTTGTGTTTATTGTGGCAATGTGGGGGGGAGCAGAAGCATTACCAGGTGGTGGGGGGGAGGGGGGGTCAGTCAGCAAGGGGTCAGTGCAGGTGGCTGAAATGCAGCAGGTTAATGCTAGGCCATGTCGACTTCTCTCTCTATGCCCACATACTTCAGGGCATCATCCTGGCTGTACCTGTAAGGGGCAGGAGAGAGCGAGTCAGGACAGTGTGAAGCATCAGTGTAAAAAAAAAAATGCATGTCATCCCACAAATATCAGAGACAACCAAAGAAGGACTGCGATACCGTATTGTATCGAAGACTCCAGTGTTCCCATGGCCACAAGGCTCTACCTATAGTCGAAGAAGAGCTCCTCCCCCTGTAGGATAGCCCGTTTGGCAAAGATCCCGATGCGGTGGTCTCCATTCACCATGACCACTGCAACAACAGCCATCACATCATTGATTTGTGCACGTCACCAAATCAAATCATTCCACAAAACAGGCTTTGTATTTTTCTATGTGATCCTACCCTTAGCGTAGCAGTTTGGGTTCACCGAGTGATTCGCAAATCTGATTTTATTCCCTTTCCTTGTGGCGTCCACGACAAAGTCTGTTGAGACATTACAGGAACAGTGTCAGCTCAGCGATCACAGAACACAGCGACGGTGATGTCCTTTAAAGGGTTAACTGTGCATCATCAGCGTGTTGAGGAGACATTATTACCATTGTTCAGGTTGAAGAGGAAGCTGGACATGTATTTGTCGTAGATCCTCCCGCGTCGGTCCGCCTCATCCTGCGAGATTAGCTGCAGACACAGACAGTTTCAGAGCGTGATGGTTAGACTAAATGTTTTATACATTAACACAAAGGCATTCATACAAACGCATAATGATACCGTATAAACCCCACACCCAACTATACCCCATTACATGATAAAGAAAGCTACGTTCAACAGTTTTATGTAGCCTCACCTCTCCACAGTACTCTGAGATGAACTCATTCTTCTGAACGGACTCTTTGATGAAGGTGCCCCACCCTGCCACGTTTGAGGGGGCAAGCAGGAGGTGCTGGGAGAGGTCAGAGGTCAGAGGTTAAAGTTGGCTGACATTTACGCAAAATGACAAGACAACACCGGAATAATACAACTGTGCCTTTTATTCCTCAGCAAGTCATAAGCATGTTAATATGGGTTCTGACTCCGACCTGAATTCAGATACAGCACATCATTGGCTATTTTCTATTCCTTTGGACTGGAACATGACCCACTGGCCTACCTTCTTGAGCCCCCTTTGGATGCTGCAGTTCTTGCAGGAGACTACCTTGCTGTCCCAGTGGTCCGCGGCTCCACAGGTCATACACAGATCTGGGTCACATTCCCTCACCGCCAGGTAGCAGGGACATTGCTTGGTGTTGCACTGGGTCTTACAGCGGCAGCCTGGGAAACGGTTCTGGCCTGGAGAACAATGTAACACCCCAGGTTAGTGTTCAGAGTCAGACAGGGGAACGTTCAGCGGAGAGGTTTATAGTCACTTTTAGAAACAGCATAGAAACATACCGCGGTAACAGAGAGGCAGTCTGAGTTATATGCCTCAGTGGACTAGAGAACTATTTTGTAACAGAATTCTCTGTGGCTGTGTGGCGAACGGCAACCGCATTTTCATTAATGAACGCTGCCTCAACGGTAAAAAAGCTGCTGCTCTGTAATGTAACTCATCAATCACTGACCTCTGCTGGCAGCTATGCTGAAATACAGCTGTGCAGAGAGTAATGGAAAGCCTTCCGGGCAGAGGAAGTAGGAAAACGAGCAGCAGACAACTTAAAATGTCCCTCTCCTCTCCAACAGGTTTAGCTGGAGGACAATACTCCATAAGTAGAGCAGTAACATTAATCTTGTCTCTCCTCCTTCCTAAGTCTTCTTCCCTACAGTTTGTGTGGCTGTGTGTGTGTGCGCATCACCGTGCAGTGTTCAGTCGTAGCGGTCGGTCTCGTATAAATGTAGGGATGGATGTTGTAGCTCAGGCACTGTGCCTGTCACATCTCTTTGATTCCTCTCCAGGGCTGTGGAGCTCACACATTAAACCCTCCATACGCTGCTTCCTGTCAGAACCAGGGAGGGAGAACTGTATTTCTATTAGAACACAAAATGAGCCAAAGCTGTGAATTCAGAGCCAAGCTCTCTCTCTCTCTCTCTCTCTCTCTCTCTCAACATTCCTTCCTTCCGCCCTGTGGCCATTTGTGGAAGTGCGTGGGCCCAGCGGTTCAGGCTCATTTCTCCTGGGATGAATGTGTCAGAGCATTGTGAACACGGCCCCATGCTGAACAGATGCCCATGCAGCTAACCAAACCCTGCCTGCCAGAGGACAGCTTATCCTGCGAACACACAGCGAGGAGGAGGATCGTCTTACACACTGTTCCACTGTCTATTCTGGCCTGTCAAAAGGGCCTTTTTATCCACCGAGTGAAAGAGAGCTAGTCTTCAGCAGAATTGTCCTGTGAACACATTCCTATTCCCATTACAGAGTTGAGCTGTGAAACCTCTCGCTGTCAGTACAGGTAATTGTAGTACACATTTACCCCAGCCAGTTTAGTGGAAGGAATGTTCAGTATGTGTTGAAATATGTCTGTTTTCACACTGATATGTTTTGGAGTTCTGCAAATGGTCTGTCCGGGTTGGGAAGTGGTGTGTGTGTGTGTGTGTTAGGACATGGTGGTAACAGTGGATGTGTGTTTGGGTAAGGTGACACTCACACTCGTGCTCACACTGGCAGAACTTCTCACAGAAATTCTGGGTCATCACACAGGGACAGGAGCTGTCACATGGGTGGTCCGGGTGGTCACATGGCTGGTAGTTGTACACCTGATTGGATGAGTTATCTAGAGAGGACAAAGGCTTTAATTATACAATGAGCAGATACATCATTCTGAATTAGTGTATAAGAAATGCATTTGACAACGTTAATTTGACTATTTCAATACTTCAGTCAAGTGAAGAACTCACCTTTCTTGAGCTGTATCTTTGCCCATAACCTACAGAAAGAAATGAAAAACACTTTCAATAATCATGTCTATTTCTGTACAAAGGTATTTGAAAAAGAGCAGTTCCTTTCATTTTCTGCACGGTTTAATCTTTTTCTCCCACTGATCTGTGTATCAGGGTCCATTCTCACTACATTCCTATGAGGTCATGCTGCAACAGGGACGGGGAGGGAGTGAGTGTAAAAGTCGGCGGCCATCTTGCCTGTGCTTCCTCTTCTTCTTCTGAGGGGAGTTGCCACCATCCTCCAACGGAACACGATGGATCAGGACCTCTTTCACAGCAAACTCATACACCTGAAGAAGAGAGGGAACACACACATTAAACACACACAGGCAGGCATATTTGTCCGCGCATACACGACACGCATACACACAGATATGAGGCAACTATCCACAACGGTGCAGAATGTTGTGTGGTTCTGGAATTGGTCCCATTGTGTAGTTGAGTGCCTCTCAAATTAAGCTGGGAAGCGCATCGCTGCATGTGATTACTCCATAAAACACGCGGCCCTCTCCTCCCCTATCAGAACCCACCACCATCTCAGCGTAATGCACACACACACACCTCCCCGCCATCCCACTCCTCACACACACCCGCAAAGCCCCAAACCACTTCTGCCTGCCAAAAAAACAGATTTGGCTTCCTCCCTAAAACAGACAGACACACATTACGCAGAGGGAGGGACTGGGAAGCTCGTAGCAGCGGTGTTTCCATCCAGCCAAACCACAGGCTCTCTGAGGGATAACAAGGCCATGCTATAGAGGCACACTGGCGTTGTGTTGGGGGCCGGGATGCTGCTGCAGGGGGCAAAGCTACTTTGCAACGTCTGTGGCGGATCTCTGTCGTCGCGCTTCGCCCTCTTTGTTTCTCGGTTTTGGTTTTGGAGGATTGGAACGTGTCTCTCAATAGCTTTGCAAATCTGATCAGAAGGCCTAATATGTTCCCCATACAATACTCCCATAACTCCCCCATATTAGAGACACACAACATCCCCACAATACCTCAGCCCAGAAGGGATCCGTTCGCTATAAGCCGTCTGAGCCCGGAGACCGTGACAGCGTCTCAGAGAATAACAAAGCTGTCATGTACATGTCGTAAAAGTCCTAATTTATGACTCCGCATGTTGTTTACATTCCATTTGTAATCATCCCAATTTTCCACACAGTATTATGTGTTACGACACTTGTATCAATGCCAACACACTACAACACAGTCACAGCACCACTTTGTTATCTTGTCAGTCTGTACTAGTCTGTAATGTGTTTTGGTCATTAGCGTGTTGGCCAGGAGACTTGCTTTAATTGGTGTATCAATAGAGTATATGAACATCTGGTGGGTGTAGGTTCTTGGTGGTTCACCTGTTTGCAGGTCTTGGTGCTGATGAGGCGAGCGATGGAGCAGAAGTTGTTGTAGTAGGTTCCGTGCAGCACTCTGAACAGAGACTCCTCAGCCCCACTCCACTGGACAGGAGGTCCCACCTGCTCCCCGTGCTCCTCCCCCGGGCACAGCTTGGTGGGGGTCTGACAGCGAGAGTTGCTCTCTGACCGTACCCAAAAACACACACATGCGCACGCACACAGACACACACACAGGGGAGGAGAAGGGCATTTGAGACTTATGCACATACACCCACTGCCATGCACACAGACCCACTGCCAAAGGCAGAGAGCAACATGTTGCTTGGCAACAGGTTCAAGGCTGTGTTATTGTGACCACATGCTATGACTGGGGAATGCTTATTAGTCCGCTCATCAATCTGTTTTTACACATGATTTGAGCTAGAGGGGACGGCCGCTGGGCCACCAGCTTAAGTCAGTAGTCTATCTTCAAAATGAAGAGCTGCAGTGACATCACAGTACAGATATTAGTTCCTTCCAAACTGAATGCAAGAGAGAGACAGTAGAGACACTGAGTGAATGATTAAGACAGAGAAAACGAGAGCCTGAGTAGATTGCTCTTTCTCCCTCCCACTGTTCTCCACATGAGTCTGTCAACAGAAAGAGGAAACCAGGGGGAGAGGCTGAGTGAAGAATCTATTGGTTTTGGAGCTGAAACCCATGGTTGGATTCTTGTGTTTGGAGAGCGAGTGAGAGTGAATGGTTTAAAAAAAAAAAACTTCTTCAGCCAATGTTCTCTTTTCTGATGAACTGCATTCAGCACACATTAACCATTCTGGCAGATGAGCGTTATGGGGAACTTAGTCGATCCATTCTGTCATTAATACACTGAGGTATGACAGATATACTGTAGTACCGTAGCAGCTGAGGCATTAGTGTTCTCCTACCTTAGAAGATAGGAAGCTGGCTGTCTCCTATTCATGGGTTGCATGTTTCGTCACAATATTGTTTTGAACGTTCGTTTTGGACTGATGCCCAACTGAGCATCCTACTCGATTGTCAATGAGCGCTGACGAAAATGTCATCAAAAGTGCCCCAGCTAGCACAGTGGTTCTCGGCCGATTCCGGCTGAGAGTCCGCCTTCGGCAGTATTGCTTATGGCTAGGATGCGGGGATTGAGCTCGGGCCGATTCCGGTGTGAGTTATCTGGCCCAAATGTATTACTTGGGGCTCAGGCCGATTCCGGTGAGAGTTATCTGGGCCAAATGTATTACTTGGGGTTCAGGCCGATTCCGGTGAGAGTTATCTGGCCCAAATGTTTACTTGGAGCTCAGGCCGATTCCGGTGAGAGTTATCTGGCCCAAATGTATTACTTGGGGTTCAGGCCGATTCCGGTGAGAGATATCTGGCCCAAATGTATTACTTGGGGCCTTGGGCCGATTGAGGCTACTCTCTGGCAGATGATTACACGGGCTGCTTTATATAATTAACATTTCATTATTTTCTCATTGTTTCTGTGATCAAAAAATACAATTAACATTTAAATTAAATTATTTAAGAGCCCGTTGTAGTATCTTGATACTTTGTGCAAGGCAATTGAACATTAAAAACTTTGTGGATGGAGCTTCCCGTGTGGCGCAGCGGTCTAAGACACTGCATCGTAATGAAAACTGCGTTACTACAGGCCGCGACCGGGAGACCCATGAGGCGACGCATCATTTGCCCAGCATCATCAAAGTTAGGGGAGGGTTTGGCTGTCCGGGATGTCCTTGTGTAGTGACTCCCGTGGCAGACCAGGCGCATGCACGCTGACACGGGCACCAGGTGTATGGTGTTCCTCTGACACAAAATGTATTTTTTTAAATTTAATGTACAAAATGCATAATAGTAATATTTCAAATGACTGAAATCGGGTAATTTTGTATACATTTATTTACATTTGCATCGGGCCGCTTCTGTGGGGATTCTGGTAAGGTGCCGGCAAAGTCAGCTGAATTCTGGTAGATGGAAAAGACCTGATGTACTTGGGCCGATTCTGGGCAGTCATTCATTTTGATTCCGGGCCGAATCCGACACCCGATTCCGGGCCAATTCAATCAGTTCCGGACGCCCGGAAGAGGACCGCTTCTGGGCAGATACCTCACTGCTAGCTGGGGAATTACAGTGGCTTAGAAATACAATGCAACTAAAAAAGAAGGCAAATAAATCAAAACCTTTTGTCATCATTTTGATGTCGCCAGATTGACTTTAGATGCATGACGTGACCGAGTGACGCAGGTGCAACCTATGAATAGTACTTTAGAAGCTCGTCTTTCCCATAATAGTCTCTTAAAGTACTTACGGACCAGACAGACTAACATGAACATCGGCCATGCGCAGTGGGTGGCCGTCCTATCGCCTCTGACCACAGAACATCGGTCGCCATTTTCTGTTCATTTCCCAACGATTCTACATGTTGAACCGCCCCTGTTTGTCGACACCCAGCAGGTGCTCTACTGCGCACCCCTGACGTTTGTGATGGTCTGTCCCTTATAATGCTTGTGCTTCCCCAAGCTACCTGAGGAGCTGGTGGTCTCGTGGTCACTATCCACCTCCTTGGCCTCCTCAGTGGTGCCTGACGGGCCAGGGCAGCTGGAGCTGGGAGGGCGTGGCTGTCGCCGCCGCCGCCGGGACCTCTGGGAGCGCAGCATCTCCTGATCCGCAAACTCTTTGGCCCCTTTCTTTAGAGGAGGGAGAGAGGAAGAGAGGGACAGAAATGAAGAGATAGAAGAGTGTTAAAGAAGGGATGAATGGATCGGAGCGTCATCATTGGCTGGTCTGTCTGTTGTCGGGCAGTTAAAGACAGAGGACATGTAGAGGATCTGAGCACACCTGTAGCAGAAAGCAGTCCAGACCACAGGGCTCTGTCTCCATGCGAATCTCCTTGCTCTTCCTCTTGTAAACATTGGGGGTAGCGTGAAAAGCTGGAAAGACACATACTATTAGTATACTGATAGTAACAATATACTGTATGTTAGAAGTACAGTAATAGTAGGGACGTAAAACATTTTGCCTGCTGCACAGACCCTATGGCCACTCTAGTCTAGAGTGTCTGGTTAAATTGACCTTAGGAGCATATAAATTCTCTCCATGGTTAAAGTAGGAAGAAATATATGTCATTGTTGTAACAATGTGTGAGTCTGCTACATTTACTATTATCATATATTAAGATATTGAATTACTTTGACATATTTAATTAGGTTACATTATGCTAATTTCCAATGGTGGACAGAATGTGTTACTACATTACACATACTAATGTTTTTACCACACAAGAATTGCAGGAAATACACATCCTTTTTTTACCTCAGATGGGTGATGTTAGTATTACAGTTTATAGTCATCATGATCTCATAAAATCGATTGCTTAAAACAGATCAATACCCATACTTGTTCTAAATAGTGGCCATTTGGGGTGTGCAAAAATAGAACGTTTTATAGTATTTTAAATGTTGAAAATGTTGTATGCTTTAAATGCCAGGAAGTCATACTAATTTGGGGTTTTCATCTAGTATTCCACTATTGAGGAAGAGAATCATTTTGAGACCGACGTGTGTTTGACAACAGCTGATAATCAGATATTTTGGACACTGCCACTGTTTTTGTCATACCAGTCCTTTGTGGGACTTAGAACGCAGCTGTCATTTTCAGACCACGGTGGCTAGAAAAAAATTGGGCGCTCTGGCATTACATGAATTCATGGATTTGAGGGTTAAGCTATCATTCAAATGAAAACCAACCCCTATTGCTATTAGAAACCGATGATGAGGTGGTGATTTGTTGAAATTATCCAGTCCAAAAAAATGTTTCCTTTTCCGTATTGGTCATCTACCAAAATCCTTTTCTCACAGAGAAATAAGTTGATAAATGGCTACGACAGGTTGTCATCATTCGACATATATATGTTGTATACCCACGTTCATTGAGGTTTGTCTGGTAGAAGAGTGCTAATGGTACATATCGCCATGGTAATTGTCCCAGTTCTATTGATTTCAATACGATATCGGTGTGAGTGATTAATATGCGTGCGCTTTTGATTACAGTAGTACAAGCTCATCAATTCCATTCTTGAGTGACCGCTCGGTAAATATTAGTACGTGTGCAGTTTGTAAGGTGCTAATTTAGGGAAAGGGAAAGGGGGATACCTAGTCAGTTTTCAACTGAATGTTTTCAACTGGAATGTGTCTTCCGCATTTAACCCAACCCCTCTGAATCACAGAGTTGCGGGGGGCTGCCTTGAACGACATCATTCAGTGCCCGGGGAACAGTGGGTTAACTGCCTTGCTCAGGGGCAGAATAAACATATCCAGGTGTTAGAATGGCCAAGTCAAAGTCCAGACCTGAATCCAATCGAGAATCTGTGGAAAGAACTGAAAACTGCTGTTCACAAATGCTCTCCATCCAACCTCACTGAGCTCGAGCTGTTTTGCAAGGAGGAATGGGAAAAAATGTCAGTCTCTCGATGTGCAAAACTGATAGAGACATACCCCAAGCTACTTACAGCTGTAATCACAGCAAAAGGTGGCGCTACAAAGTAATAACTTAAGGGGGCTGAATAATTTTGCACACCCAATTTTTCAGTTTTTGATTTGTTAAAAAAGTTTGAAATATCCAATAAATGTCGTTCCACTTCATGATTGTGTCCCACTTGTTGTTGATTCTTCACAAAAAAATACAGTTTTATATCTTTATGTTTGAAGCCTGAAATGTGGCAAAAGGTCGCAAAGTTCAAGGGGGCCGAATACTTTCGCAAGGCACTGTATTTCAGCATATTGATTATGAATGTGGACATTTAAAACCGGTGTTTTAACACTCAGCCATAAATCAATAAGCCATGACAACAGGAAGCAGCAACAGTGTCATTTTCAATCTTTTTCTTAGTAGGGAATACAAACGGTACTTTGAAAATTATTTTTAAACTGAATTCTACTTTATCAGGTAAAAACTACTGAATGAGCCCAAAAACGTGCTACGATTAATTGATTTTGATGATATTAGTGAAATCGTAAAAATATGTTTGTCCTGGCTAGTAATAATGCATTTATTATAACACTAGAGATGTGTTGATTCCAAGAGAGTCTGAGTGAGACAGAGAGAAAAAATAAAAACAGAAATCCAGAGGAAAAGCCACATGTTGACAGATGTCAATAGGTTAAAAACACAGAGTTAGAGAGAGAGAGAGGGAGAGTTAGAGAGAGAGAGAGAGTTAGAGAGAGAGAGAGAGAGAGAGAGTGAGAGAGAGAGTTAGAGAGAGAGAGAGAGAGAGAGTTAGAGAGAGAGAGAGTTAGAGAGAGAGAGAGAGTTAGAGAGAGAGAGAGAGTTAGAGAGAGAGAGACAGAGTTAGAGAGAGAGAGAGAGTTAGAGAGAGAGAGAGAGTTAGAGAGAGAGAGAGAGTTAGAGAGAGAGAAAGTTAGAGAGAGAGAGAGAGAGTTAGAGAGAGAGAGTTAGAGAGAGAGAGAGAGAGAGTTAGAGAGAGAGAGAGAGAGAGCGAGAGTGAGAGAGAGTTAGAGAGAGAGAGAGAGTTAGAGAGAGATACAGAAAGTGAGAGAAAAGAGTAAACCCATAGGACACATTACGGTGGAGGAAGCAGTCGTATTTGAAGCAGCGCCTGCAGAACAGCGTATGGAAGGAGTGCAGAGACTGCTCCCGCTGGACAGACTTGGCGAACGGCCCGTCTATATTAGGGGTGCAGAGGGGGGGCAGCTTTACCGGGCTGGGGGGCTCCAGGAGGTCCTTGTACCTAGGGAGTTGTCATTTGGGGAAGAAGGGGATAAAACAAAACATAGCCTTACCATGCATAACATAACTTTGTATTAGGATTGTATTTTGTATGAGCATGGTATATGGCATGATATACAGTAGAAATGGGAAGATACAGTAAGTAGCTGCATTCTGACTCAAGTAGGCCTATGCCAGGAGTAGGCAACTAGATTCAGCCGCTTTTTTTTGTCAGAGCGGATGGTTGGGGGGCCGGAACATAATTATAATCATTTGTACGTTGCAAATAGACCATAACTAAGCCCAAAACGAAATTGCATTAGGAAATAACAATAGTGTCATACCTTGATTACATTGAGACATGATCAAGTCAAAAACTATTTTTTTTTTGGAAATACTTGGGAACAAATTTCCTAAATGAAACAAATATTTTGCTGAATTCCTGGTGATTTTACAGTCCTTCTCTTTTTTACGAAAAACAAAACATCATTCTTTGTTTTACTAAAAACTTTGGGGGGCCCTGTTGCCGACCCCTGGCCTATGCTCATTTGCAGGTGGATTTGGATGAGAGTGTTTAGTTTGCGGTATTTTATAAGAAAAAGGCCTTTCAGACGGGGATGCAACAACTTTTCTTTTGAGTGTGAGGAGAGAGGGCAGAGAGCATTATTAGCATCTCCCTGAGAGCTCCCATCTCCATGGTGAACACTAAGCAACGCTCGGCTAAGCACAGCACAGTTGATGGGCACTTTTCTTACTTTTCCTTCAGCTCCTCCGTCGTACCCTTGTAGGGGAACATCGAGGCGATGGCCGTGAATATCTTATCATGCGGGATCTTCTTTTTGGCAGCCAAATCCCTCACTAAGGAAGGTAGTGAGAAGAAAAGCAAAGAGCAGATAATTAGCAACTCAACCACCCCTTTTCTAGTTCCAATTTCCCATTGAGATGTAATTGTATTTGTACTTTTTGCCATGTAAGCAATCATATTGGAACAATAGCAAAGTCCCGAGCCTATTGACAAGGACTGTTTGTCCATGTGCTCTGTGTATTGAGAGAGTACCAATGAGTGTTTGTCATACTGATGTGTTCTGACACTGAGTGACAGTGTCTGATGCCACAGTATCTTTCAATGTGAGTGTTCCCCCCCCCCCCAACCTGGTGGTATTGTATTGGTGTTATGATCAAACATGTTCCCCCATCCACCCTGTCTATCCCTGGGACTGGGACAGTCTCTATGTAAACAATGCCAAGCAGTGCCATCGTGCTGGGACAGAGCGACCTGCTGGCTCCTGTACAACATGGGGTGTAGTACAGTCACAGTGATCAACCTGACCTGTAGCCGATCTTCTCTCATGCCACTGATAAGAGTAAGAGGACAAGTCTATAGCAAATACAAATAAGATAGTCCAGCATAGTAAAACCAGTGACTCTCATATAGAAAACAGCACGTATTGCCTTTTGTTAGATAAGCATCCAATCACATCTAGGAGACATGAACAACTGTGTTAGATTGGTTACATCTTTCAGTCAAAAGACTCTGGAGGACACTTACCCTCTATGACACTCCTCCTCTTCCTCCTGAAGAAGACTGTGGGCCCCACCTTTGCCTCTTCAGTCCCTTCCCCAGCGCTCTTCCTCACCCCTTTCTCCTCCTCCTCTTTCCCCCCTTTCTCCTTCGCCTCCTCCTCTTCCTCCTCCTGGTCTGAGTACTGGCTCAAGGCCTCCACCAACTCTTTAAAGATCTCGTCATTGATGAACCCTCCCTCTGGGAGACAAACCACACAGTCAAACATGTCAGCACCTACTGATGACATCATGCAATATACGTCAGCACATGTCCCCTAAACAATTAAGATTTCCCCAGCAGCACACAGCAACGCACGTACTGTACCGATGACCTCCTGGAGCCCGCCTAACCCCCACGTCTCCAATAATATAACTCTGTGATAGATCAGACTGACATTGTGCGTAATCGAAACAGGACAGAAAGGATGATATCCCTAGTCTAGGTAGGTAGGCAGGTCACCTCTGTCTCCATGGACACCGTCATAGTTGTCGATGAGCTCCTCCAGGAAGGCCTCGTCCTGCTCCAACACCTCGTCTCCCATGTAGGGGATGTTATGGAGGAACGTCTCATCCTCCACCTAGGAAACCATTTTTATTTTTTATTTTTTTATTTAACTAGGCAAGTCAGTTAAGAACAAATTCTTATTTACAATGGCGGCCTACCCCGGCCAAACCCGGAAAACGCTGGGCCAATCGTGCGCCACCCTATGGGACTCCAAATCACGGCTGGATGTGATGCAGGTTTTTCTGTATTTGTACTATTTTCTACATTGTAGAATAATAGTGAAGGCATCAAAACTATGAAATAAACACATACGGAATAATATAGTATCCAACAAAAGTGTTAAACAAATCCAAATATATTTTATATTCTTCAAATAGCCACCCTTTGCCTTGATGACAGCTTTGCACACTCTTGGCATTCGCTCAAACAGCTTAAACTGGAAAGCTTTTCCAACAGTCTTGAAGAAGTTCCCACATATGCTGAGCACTTGTTGGCTGCTTTTCCTTCACTCTGCGGTCCGACTCACCCCGAACCATCTCAATTTGGTTGAGGTCGGGTGATTGTGGAGGCCAGGTCATCTGATGCAGCACTCCATCACTCTCCTTATTGGTCAAATAGCCCTTACACAGCCTGGAGGTGTGTTGGGTCATTGTCCAGTTGAAAAACAAATGATAGTCCCACTAAGCCCAAACCAGATGGGATGGCATTACACTACAGAATGCTGTGGTAGACATGCTGGTTAAATGTGCCTTGAATTCTAGATAGATCACAGACAGTGTCACCAGCAAAGCACCCCCCCACACCAAAACACCTCCTCCTCAATGCTTTACGGTGGGAAATACACTTGCGGAAATCATCCGTTCACCCACACCGCGTCTCACAAAGACACCTTTAACACGGCGGTTGGAACCAAAAATCTCCAATTTGCTCTCCATTTCCACCGGTCTAATGTCCATTGTTCCTCTTTCTTGGCTCAAGCAAGTCTCTTTTTCTTATTGGTGTCCTTTAGTAGTGGTTTCTTTGCAGAAATGTGACCATGAAGGCCTGATTCACTCAGTCACCTCTGAACAGTTGATGTTGAGATGTGCCTGTTGCTCGACTCCGTGAATAATTTATTTCGGCAGAAATTTCTGAGGCTGGTAACTCTAATGAACGTATCCTCTGTAGCAGAGATAACTTTGGGTCTTCCTTTCCTGTGGCGGTCCTTGTGAGAGCCAGTTTCATCATAGCGCTTGATGGTTTTTGCGACTGCACTTGAAGGATCGTTCATAGTTCTTGAAGATGTTCCGTATTGACTGACCTTCATGTCTTAAAGTAATGATGGACTGTCGTTTCTCTTTGCTTATTTGAGCTGTTCTTACCATAATATGGACTTGGTCTTTTACCAAATAGAGCTATCTTCTGTATACCCCCCTAACTTGTCACAACACAACTGATTGGCTCAAAGAAATTCAAAAAAATAACTTTTAAGAAGGCACGCCTATTAATTAAAATGCATTCCAGGTAACTACCTCATGAAGCTGGTTGAGAGAATGCCAAGAGTGTGCAAAGCTGTTATCAAGGCAAATGGTGGGTATTTGAAGAATCTCAAATACAAAATCTATTTTGATTTGTTTAACACTTTTTTGGTTACAATATGATTACATATGTGTTATTTCACCATTTTGATGTCATCACTATTATTCTACAATGTAGAAAATAGTAAAAATAAAGAAAAACCCTTGAATGAGTAGGTGCTCTAAAACTTTTGACCGGTAGTATATACTGAATGTGTGTGTGTTGTCGGGAAATCCCCATACCATAAAGTTCTGCTGCAGAGGGGACCAGGAGTACATGAAGGGGATTCCTGCCACGGTCGTCAGGGGCCGCATGGCAACCGCCTGAGCTTTAAACGCTGGGAAGCCAAACTCCACCATGCACAACTGTGATTGGACCAGAGACAGATGGGGGAGTATGACAAAGGAGGACAGACCAACACTGGATTATAACGAACAGGTAGGCTACTATTACCCAAATGGATAAAGACAATGCTATATCCACTGACACTACTCTGAAATGAACTAGGAAACAAATACCAAGACAATAGAGAAGAGCATAGTGAGAATTTCAGGAACACAAGATGCTGCTCTGTCTGCCTCCAGGCTGTTTTCATCATAGGTTCTGAGAGAGTTTAGTTATTGACCTCAGTAAGGCCGCCTCATGAACCCTTTTTGGCAGCTCAGCATCTCCCTGAAAAGGGATGAAACATCACAGTCCTCTGTCGGCCTGATGGGAGAGCAGACCCTGGCCTGGTTAATGAGGCAGGAGTCAGAATGGGCTTTAAAGGGCTAGTTAATGGCCAAAATGTAGATTTCCCCTTAAATACACATACACAAAAGTAAATCTTCTTCATGAGATGGCCATAAATAATAACTGGTAGTGCTGCAAAAATGTTGAAAGGTCTAGAACTAACCTTATAAAGGTGTACTAACCTTATAAAGGTGTACAAACTCAAGTACATTGCACAAACATTGTGAAAAATCTGATATTATTTTTGTCCTATTCAACAAAAGTGGCACAATAGGGCTTGAAATTACTGAAATACTTTCTAAATATAGTAACAATCAAATTATAAACGACTTACTGTAAGATTTCACCTTTCTTATAACTGTAAAATAAATGTGATCATACAAACATTCTCTGGGCAATCCAGAGACACCATTCAAATGTGTGCAGACCAACAATGTCTACAACTCCTGGATTGCTGGTGCTATGTATTGGCCAATGAGAGGCATCGAAGCCACCGGTCGGCCATATTGGTACTCCGCAGTAGGAGCAGTCCTCCATAGGAATGAAAGGAATTCTAAGGTATTTCAATTAAATGTTTCAAAGACAAAATTACATGTATTTATGTATTTGGTGCAGACTCGTTACAACCTCATATTTAAACACTAAGTGATTCTGTCCATCTGTGACTAAGAGAAAGTGGTATGGTTTCAATTCTCTGAAATGATTTTGGATTTATTCCTGTTGAGAGCTATAAATCCATCTGAGAACATCAATGCGAGATGAAACTGCTATTGTTGCATCTGCTAGACTCTCCCGTTTCATAAGAGCTATTGCAAGCGCAGCTACGAGGTTCACTGGCACAGGAAATCGTTGCTTTGTCTGGATAGGCCAGAAAATGTGATGCGTCGCCTCCTACTGTATGTCTCTCTATCCTTTTGTCTCGCTCACCTTTTTGCCGGGTAGCGCTCCACCTGGGGTAGACAGGGGAACTGACTGGATCCTCAGCTTGGACCACTCCTCGTTCAGAAGGTTGGTACGTTCCTCTATCTTCTGCCGGTTGGACATGAACAAGGCCTGGAAAAGACAGGAAATGTAAGAAGAGTTTGTAATACCTATACACACAATCTCTCTCTCTCTCATTATCCTTACCTTGACCTCCTCTGCATTTTTAAAGCGTTTCAGCTGACGGAGTCGCATGTACTCAGACTTCACCCTCTTCCTCCACTCCAACAGGCTACAGGAGGGTATGTTGGAGGCAGGACAAGGTGTTGGGGTTGGGATCAGGGCCGGGACTGGGTCTGAGACAGGGGCCTCCTCCATGGTCCTGCACAATGATATACATGAATGGAGTTACTGGCACTGACACAAATACAAAACACATGGAAGTGCCCTGGTCAATCATGCTAAAGAACACTTTTCTATTTCACCAATTCTCCAGGGTCAGTTTTTGTGTTGTTAGAAGTAGTATTAAAGGAGGATATCGCTGTTGGTGTGAGTGTGGTGTGTGAATTGGTTGTGCCTAACTCCAAAAACACATTTTACTTGGATCTGGGATGTGATAACATCAATGGCAATTGGAAAAGTAATTTTCCAAGAGCTTCCCGTAAGAGAAGTGATTCAGCCCCCCACACACACACACACACACACATTCACACACACACACACACACACACACACAAACACACACAGACTCACACAGCCAAACGAAACGCATGACTCAAACTTCTGCATGCTTGTGCGTGAGCGAACCACCGCCCCCTTCTGTTAGCAAAAGCACCAAGGACTGCATTAAAAAAGGCTTAAAAAAACACCTTCCAGTGCATCCTGGTCAGCGCTATAATGTGCCATTCGTAATCTTATCATGTGGGACTAGAACAACGGAATCATAAAATAACGGGCCTATAATAAAGTGAAACCTCAAGCACGTCAAACTTGTCATATACCTAGACCAAATGGCAGTCTGAAAAACACGTTCTCCCCTACACATACAACATTAGTAAAAGTGGGCGTTTCTCTTCTGAAAACCAATATGAAAACAGAGCAGCTAAGTGCGTAGTACACTTTTCTAGGATTTCATAACCTCTTCTGCAGAATTCTATAACCCTATCCCACAAAAATGTTGTGGGATTGGTGAGAAGGAAAATAAATGTCGCGCTGCGTAAAGGCTTTTCGTTTTCAGGGCAAATGAGTCGTATACAACCGTACCAGGCATTAGCTTTCCTTAGAATCCTACACCATTAGAATCCTACACCAACAGTCGATAACAGAAGTCACAGACGTTGATGCATCGCCTATCCATTTCAATTATGTTCGTTTTACGCAATGGACAGCTTTCACGCCCAACCAATAACATTTTAATGTGATATTTCTAATGCGCTTCTCTGGGATGCGCGCACACATGTTCAGTTTTGATACAGTGTCGCAGTTAGAAATACCTTTAAGGATCCTCGTGTCCTCTTATTTGTAGCGACTTGAGCTCGCCACTACAGCGTTGAACTCCCCGTTTGAAATCCACCATAAAATACGGATTTCTTCGCTACGGACGCGGAGTAAATAATAGGGTCCGTGTATTTGGGTTCACACGCCGATGGGATCCGAAGATTCCTATGTCGTCCGCAAGCATGCTGAAATTGAAGTTGTACAGTTAAAAGCTGCGCACTTAACTGGCTCAGTTAGAGAGTGACGTCTTTATTATGATCACTCTGTGCTTGGTAGCTGGACTGGGGTAAAAAGCGTGCGACTTGAAAGTATATGGACATTTGGATAGCCCACATGTAGCTTATGAATGATATAACTCACAAGGGCTACACGCCTGCTATAAGGCTACTACTAACGTTATTACTACTATCATAATACTATTACTATTAGTCAACTATTACATAGGCGACTGAACTACAATAGGCTACTAATAACTAGTGGATAATACTAATTTATGAAAATGGTACAGTTGATAGGTAGTCATAATGATGATGTTTAATATGTTTATTATTTGTTCATATAATGAGATAGATTTTGTTTTTAAGTTCAATAGAACAAATGCCTATACCTATATGGATGTAATGCATTTTAATATGAGTGTCAGGTGATGGTATTTGGGAAGGGTGTAGTAACATCATTCGTTCATCACCAATAACCTTTGCTCTCATACTGTATATTGGTAAGGTACCTTGTTGTATTTTTCCATAATTCATGTATACATGTCATACACATTTATACAGGGGTAAGAGTAAACATATGTTATCAATGAGTATTGTTCCTCAGTCATTCATGGAAGAGGAAGCCTCCAGCCTCTAGTCTAGCGCATGTTGTTTTCCTTCTCTCCGGGGGCGGGTGTGCAGTGCGAGCTGGGGCTGTGGCACACTACTCATAGTCACGTGATTCTCAGAGGAAGGAGAACTCGCCTGATCCAGTAACACAGACAACCCAGCGGCCCGGCCAGGCCAATGTTAGCTGTGTTCAACAGTCAGTGCTCATTGAACAGTAGCCTGGCCTACCATTAGAGACGTACTGCTTTTTATGATACATTATGTCTGTTTATATTCAATGGCAAATAACTGTCTGGAGGAGAGACAGAAAATACTCTATGCAAAGCATAATATATTATAGAGTGTTCATAAATACCATAGAAACAGTTAATAGATACATATTACATCATGATGCTTTATAAATTAAGTACTGTGGAGGTAGGAGTGAAAACTAACAAAACTGCTGGTGAATGTGAACCCTGCTCTTTTTTTCCCCATACACAAGATGGCACTGTAGGGCTACTTTTATTAAAGTTCTCCATTATATTAGTTGTACCAATATCACTACATTAGGCCTACATTTCTTCCAGGGTGTAGAATGACAAGTCTACGGCGAGTTTATGATCAGGCCATTGGGTGATAGTGTAAGTGATAAAACGGGTGGGCCGAATGGATGCAACAGGATGGAAAAAGATAACATAATCCACTTCAAAACACCAGGCCCAACCAGAATAAAAGAGTGATTAAGTAATGAAATCATCTTCAAAACACCAGGCCCAACCAGAATAAAAGAGTGATTAAGTAATGAAATCATCTTCAAAACACCAGGCCCAACCAGAATAAAAGAGTGATTAAGTAATGAAATCATCTTCAAAACACCAGGCCCAACCAGAATAAAAGAGTGATTAAGTAATGAAATCATCTTCAAAACACCAGGCCCAACCAGAATAAAAGAGTGATTAAGTAATGAAATCATCTTCAAAACACCAGGCCCAACCAGAATAAAAGAGTGATTAAGTAATGAAATCATCTTCAAAACACCAGGCCCAACCAGAATAAAAGAGTGATTAAGTAATGAAATCATCTTCAAAACACCAGGCCCAACCAGAATAAAAGAGTGATTAAGTAATGAAATCATCTTCAAAACACCAGGCCCAACCAGAATAAAAGAGTGATTAAGTAATGAAATCATCTTCAAAACGCATCTAGTTGCTGTCTTTTGACGTAAACCATATGCTCGGTCTTTACTGTGTATCATCGGGCATAATTGATCCTTCATTGATCATTGATTCACATTTAGCACAGTATGTCCAGGCCACCTACAATGGAATAATATTTGTGTACAATTAGTTCTGATTCTCACTCATAGTTACTGGTGGTGTATTCCTGGGGCCATTAAGCATCTCAGAGTAGGAGCGCTGACTTGCCTTTTAGATCCTAGATCAGCACTCCTACTCTGAGATGCTTGATACTTACAGCCCCTGATCTGTAACTCTGACACTGCAGACAGTAAGGCTGTTTCAGTGTGTCACCTACAGTGCTCTTCTTACGGCGCGTTTTTCTTTGCCCGCTCTCTCTCTTTCCTGGCACATCCACATTGGTGCTTGATCTGGGCCATAACGAGTTTATCCTAGACTGTGAAACAATAGCCAACATGAGAAAGCAGGAAGATATGCTTGAGAGCGAGGCCCTTATCAGCGGAAAGTTCTTAATTGTGCTCTATGTAAACGGTGTGTGTAACTCCTGGCACCTGGAAAGAGGGTTTTATGTGGTCAGATGTGCGAGTGGAGATGGATCAGTTCAGAGGCCTATCGGTGCAGATGGCGAAATACACTACACGGTTATTAATCATCTCAAATAATTCTCTGATTGAGGTGCTGAGCTAAGCGTTTTTCGACATTCCTCAAAATATGCTTGTGTCTTGTAGCCCATTGAACATTGATTTGAGCCTCCCAATGGAATCGTTTGGTGGAAGCTGATCAGCTAGAGAGAGAGGAAGTGTAGCTGAGTTTATGGTGGAAATTCTATGATAGCACCAATAGTACAGATGATATGTGTTGCATTATCCCTTGATGGCTCTGTGCAGATTCAGATTAGCTAATGTACTCAAGTCCTTAAACGTTGGAGGTTTATTCAATCAGCTGTAAAGAGAAAAACAAATCATTGATCGGTGTTGAAATGTGGAAGTCATTTTGGCCCAGAGTCTTAGCAAGCTCAGTCCCAGCTGAGGCAGACAGTACATCAGTGACGTGGATGAATGCATCATGAATGCGTCATTCTTTGTGTGTACTGGAGGGCCCAGAAGTGTCTCAATGTACTACTGCAGCTCTGTGGATATGCCAATGACAGCCTTGCAGGGGGTGAGACATTCCACAGAACTACTGCTGGGGGGAGAGATTTGTCATCAGCCATTACTTCACATAATAAATACAGAAACACAAAAACATATCTCCTCTCATCACCAGCTGGGACATCCCCCACACACCTTGTGCTGACAGTGACAGAAAACCCAAACCATATTTGACTTATGCACTGTTAGTGTTAAGTTAATAAACGTTTCCCTACAAACAAAGTGAAGTTGATGTAAGTTTCCTTACAGACTTGATTCAGCTCGGTCTGTTTCTCACAAGGAGCTCTAGCCTTGAGACATAACAGAATAGCATAAAAACAATTATTGACAGTTTGTGTTGTCAAAGAGCATGTTGAAGCTATCCATTTCAGCCTTTGAAAAGTTTATAGTTTTCCACTTCAAGCAAGCTACACTGAGTGCACAAAACATTAGGAACACCTTCCTAATAATGAGTTGCACCCCCTTT
Source organism: Oncorhynchus mykiss (assembly GCF_013265735.2). Classification (NCBI taxonomy): domain Eukaryota; kingdom Metazoa; phylum Chordata; class Actinopteri; order Salmoniformes; family Salmonidae; genus Oncorhynchus; species Oncorhynchus mykiss. Next base: position 71,017,903 of record NC_048576.1, on the reverse strand, counting down.
TGCCCTCACAACAGCCTCAATTTGTTGAGGCATGGACTCTGCAAGTTGTTGAAAGTGTTCCACAGGGATGCTGGCCCATGTTGACTCCAATGCTTCCCACAGTTGTGTGAAGTTGGCTGGATGTTCTTCTTTGGGGGACCGTTCTTGATGCACACAGGAAACTATTGAGCATGAAAAACCCAGCAGCGTTGCAGTATATCCAGTCTATATGAATAGACACCCACACCTTTTTGACAGCTGAAGTCTATTTGGTTGTATTTTTGTGTTTCAAAGAAAGATATTTGTGTAAAGAATGCAACTCAGAAAAATGTCCCTGGAGCGTACATATCCATTCTGGCTGGACTTGGAATTGGTAAATTGTTGAGCTGACATGATACTACTCTAACCCAATGATTTTAGGACAATGTCAGATGAATTTGAGAGACCAGTTTACAACTAAACCATTTACTTCAGAGGCTGAAATATGATGCTTTAAACCACATATAGCAACAAAAAAAGTTAGTCAATTTGCTCAAACTATTATTGAAAATATTTTGCCTGTTTATCTGGTCTGTGGTGATTCAAAATACTCCCCTGTTCTGGTCCATTAATTGAAACATGACTGAAACTGGAAAGGAGTCAAAGGGGGCTCTATATCATTAACATACTTTACTCAACCAAAACAAGAAATAAAACTGTCATCTGTCAATAACAAAACCCTTTTCCATAGTTTAACAATCATCTATATTATAGTTCACCCAACTTCGGATATCTTGGTGTAACTGCTACGGTGTTGGTTTGACAGTTGTTGGACCAAGGTTGTGTCCTGGTTGGTGCTATGCCCGAATTCGCTACGCTGGTTCAGCTTAAATAGTTCAGCTGCAATGTGATTTCTAGTTTGCTCAACATTTGGACATATTATTGTAGCTGAACCTAAATTAATTCTCAAGTTGAATTGTATGTTCCCTCAACCTAAAATTGAAAGTTGAGTGAACATACAATTCAACTTGAGAATTTATGTTGGTTTGGCTAATATGTAAAAATAAAGAAAGTCGCACACTCTAATTATGCTCCAACCGACATTTCAACGTCGTCGATAATATGCCCAAATGTTGAGCAAACTGGAAATTGTATTGCAGCTGGTTGCTGTGAGAATTTTAAGTTGAATCAACACATATAGAATAAAAACGTTTTTATAGTGTATTGGAACTCATATTAGTCTGAAAATCAGTTTACTCACAGGATTTGAGCAAGTGAGAAAGGCTACAGGGTCATCAGCTAGTCAGCAGTCTATTTTCAAAACGAAGACCTTCAGTGACTACTGGTACAGATGTCTGTTCCTTCCAAACTGAACGTCTAATAGAGTATGAGGAAGCATTGAAGTAGAGAGACAGAGAGAGAGAAACTAGGAAAAGGAGTGTGAGGGAGAGGGAGAGAGAGAGAGAAAGAAAGAAAGAGAGAGAGAGCAGTTGAGTGAGAAGGAGAGAAAGAGAATAGGAGAGAGATGGATTGTATTGTAAGTGGTAGTGGGCTACAGTAGCTCTCCCCTTGTCTGGGGCTGTCTGTCCCATTGTGGGAACCCGCCCAAGCCGCCCATCCTAGGAAACGAGAGCTTCCTGTTGTTTTATAGAGCTTTCCTGCAGAAAGGTTGAGATATGTAATCTGGGTCCACCAGGGAAGAGGAACAGAGCAGTGTCAGGCAGAAATGAAAGCCCCTAATCCGTCTCCCATGTCTTCTTCTTCTTTCTCCTTTCTGCCTCTTCTTCTCTGGGGTAAGTAGATGATTTACAGAGTACTATATGTATGTAAAGACGGCCAGAGGTAGGGAGAAGTATGTTGAACTACTGAGAAAAAAAGTATGTAAAATATTGCCCTAGATTTCACCTCTTACAGTAAGTGGAATGCTTAGAAGCTCACGGTGAAGTAAGGGATTGTAGTAAGAGCTTGGCAGATCTAATATTAGATTCTTGTTTTAAGTTGCCTAAACTAAGTGATTTTGATTTGTTAAAAACATTTTCATGCTCCAATGTTGAAGAAGCAGAGGTTAAATATAGGTATGATGATGTTATGGATCTGGTGTCTTTCTTGAAGATTATAAGCAGATTGTTGTTCTAATTTATATGATCTGTTTTTTTTACCAACAAATACACAAGATATGTGATTGAGATAATCACGGTCTTCACAGAACACAATGTCACAATAACGGTTTAATAAGGAACACCTCAGCTTTAGACTCAATTTCCCAGACCAGATCACTCTACAAAAAAAACTTTTTAAAAATGATTCAAAGACTAAATTAAATAGTTTGTGTTTGAGGAAATGGCTGAACTGTTTCAGACTTTATTCAGAGAACAAAGGGAGGATACACTCCCTGCCACTGACCAGCTCTCTCTCTTCATTTGTTTCTCTTTCCCACTCCTCTCTTTCTGTCTCTCCTATAAGTTCATCAGTCTTCTATATGTAAAAAAAAATAATACACATCTGTCTATTAATTTCTGTATTTCTACTTGCTTGTGTTTGTCTTTGTTTATTTCGCTGACTGTGCACGTGTGAGAATGTGAGTGCACACTTTTCTGTCAAGAACTCTCCGGTGACATTGTCCCTGTTTTGTGTCTGTCCCTGTAGCACTGAGCTCTACAGCAGCTGGCCTGATAGGACATTATGAGGCGCCACAAGCTACCACACCAGGTAACTAACTGTTGTCCTCTTCTCGTGGTCTCTACGTCAACTAACACAACTCATCTATGTCAACTAGTGTTCAAGACCAAGGGAACAACAACAAATGTTTTTTTGTTAGACTGTCTTCACTTTGATGGGGGTCCCATTGGGGTCCCGTGTGGCTCAGTTTGTAGAGCATGGCTCTTGCAACGCCAGGGTTGTTGGTTTTATTTCAACAGGGGACCTGTACAAAAAAGCATGAAAATGTATGCACTCACTACTGTAAGTCGCTCTGGAGAAGAGTGTCTGCTAAATGACTATAATGTAAATGTACTGATGAATACATTTACAGCAATACTTTGATTAAACAGTATGTTATTCTCATCAATTAGGTTTCACTTCACGGCATGACTCAACAACATATGCAAACTACCAACACCACGGTAAGTTACCAGATTAATTGAACACTTTTTAGGCAACAATTTAACACCTATTTCACAATATTGGTATTACACAACCTAATGATCACAGATGGATTATGTTGGAAATGTTTGTAATGGTGTAGCACCCCATTAACGTTCGAAACAAACATTACCGCAGAGGTTTGTCCTTCGTCATCTCTATCGCGCAACGCTTTGATGTGAGATTATATTTGAATCCATGGGGGACTCTGTTGGACAAGCACTGTAAACACATGGGTTCAGAACATAACTGGCCAACCTCTTAAAAAAATAAAAAAGACAACTGAGATGCATCTCTCTGCCAAGAGTCCTAGGCTTCTAGCATACCGTGGAGCCAAGACAAACCTGTGGGGAGGTCCCCACCGTTGTGGGGTTAGCAGCAGCTGACGTAATTGTCTGGGGTCAAAGGTTAACTGAAGCCTAGTTACAGGCAGCCCCCCCCACCTGGTCTGCACTTCCTGTATTTGTTAACCATTCGCCCCATGTGATGGCTGTGTTATAAACAAGAACTCTAGAGTTGTGAAACAACTGGAACTTTGGAGCAGCTAGTCCCCCTTCACTGTTCCTCACCCTACGATTTCCCTTTTCTCTCTCTCCGCTCCCCTCCAACTCACCCAACTCTGAGCTCCTCCTCTGCTGAAAAGACACATTTCCTGATGTCATTACTAAATCAAAACCGTTGCTCAGCGAACAGATGGTGTTTCAGGGGCCCAACCACATTGTGTAGCATAGATTGTCCTGAGAATACATCTTCTAAATCTTTTTAAAGTCACTTTAAATGTTATTAGTTCATCCCAGTAATCGACAAAGACTTATTTTGAAAAACTTCCTTTTTGATAAGGAGCTTGAGGTATGAATAATCGTTTTAGTGATGATGAAGAAGTGGTCTAATGCGTTGTCTTTGAAGAGCAGTATGAAACAGAGACAGTAGTCTGCTGAGGTAACAGTCATGCAGCTCCACATGGCTCAAGGTACTAAATAAAGATCCAGGAGGAGTCCACCCATATTCCCAGGCTTATCCTATTGTGTGAACACTGAAAGTCTTATTGAGTTCGAGATTTGCATTACTTGCCTGTGGCTGTGGGGCAGATAGAGAGTAGGTCTTTGCAAACAGCTGGCTGACTCTAATAACGTCTTCCAGATACAATCACATTAACCCAGATATGAATCCACAGCCGTCTGCACAGCACACGGTGCGTAGTCATGATTACATCCACCCTAAACGCCCTGGTCCTAAATGTTTACTTATGTTTCCGATTTGGCAGAGGCAGCCCTCAAGGCAAATAAATCACAAGCTGCAAGTCAGCCAGGCCTTTGACTGTGAGAAATGGAGACTAAAAAGCCGAACTAGAGTTAAAGAGTAAAGGGTTTTCAGATGTGAGTCCAGCCCAACTTGGGTGTGCTCCCTTTTATTTGAGAGAGAGAGAGAGAGAGGACAGTCTTTTGAGCCTCCACCCCTTTAAAAGGCAAGACAGTCCTAAAGAAATGCACTGGAGAGGGTAAGAGCTTGCTGCCAAGGCGCAGGGCAGACAGACAGATCCCCGAGGAACATCTGGTAACCTAACCGCGGGTAACACCGATCTGACATCTGGTAACCGAGGGTAATGCCGTGTCTAGCTGCTTCCACCCCTATCTAGTTTCCTGTTATGCCTTGCAGGGCTCGGTGTTAGAAGTTCAGGCTCAGTCTAGATGGTCGTCAGTCAGTAGGGGAAACTCTCCTATGTTCACTTTCTCTGACATGAAGGGAGCGCTTGTTTTCTTTGCGGTGCTCCTCTCTGTTCTCTCTGGTGAGTGTGTGGGCTCGGCCCGGGCGGCAGCGAACGCACGTCTCGCGTTGCTGGACAGTCAGAATGAGTTGCTGACACGATGTGCGGCAGTAAAGATAACATTCATTGCATGCTTCGTTTTGATTGGGATCTTAAATGTTACATTAGTCATTTGAAAAACTTTTCTAGAAGATTTGATCATTCTTTTAAAAAATATGTTGAATGACACAGCTGTTCAGCCTGTCTGTTTGAGAGGCCGTTTTCAACAGACATTTCTCTTGTGATTACAACCATTGGCCAGTCAAATGTCTACAAATGTATTGTCCTTTTCTCTTCTCAGGCGTTAGCCTCGAAGACAGAGGATTCTCCAGTGGATTAGGTGGGCCATTATTACCTTTCTGACTCTACATGTAGGCTATTTAATAGTGTTGAATCAGAGGTGACACTGCTGTTTCTGCTTGCTGTTAAATCAACATAAGGTCAGACTGGGACTTGTTAGTAATAATGTGTAACCATGAATCTTCTAGACATTCTTCTAATCCCTCATTTTAAGGATTCCTTTTTGACGATTGCATAATTTTAAAGAACTGATTTTCTAATTTACAGTATTCTCTCTCTTATTGTACAGGTTGTGGGAATAAGTATGTTAATTGTGAAGAATACTGTGAGATTTGTGTGTATTTTCACACAAGGACGGAGTGCTACACGACCTTATTTAAGGAAACCTGCTACAGTCCTTTTGTAGGTGGCATGGAGTTATTAAACAACACAGACTGGTGCAACTGGAACAATGTGAAGAGGTAGGCCTAAATGCTTATTTTAATCCACTTATTGTTCTGTTTAATTTGTTTCTGATCCAACTTATCATGCCATTGGTCTTGCATTATCACATGCTTAGTTCAAACAGTAGTTTTGAGAAACCCAACACACAGTCAAGTGAAATCAGAGTTAACTCACTCATTAATGATCAATCCATACCATGAAACTCTTAATAATGTCTTTCAGAGCACATAATGTTGCCCTCTCTTGTACTAATAGTACCCCTCGTATTCCTCCCTGTAGGATGTATAACACCTTCACCATGTGCACGGAGGAGATAGCAGAGTGTCTGCTGATCCCCTGGCCCAACAGGATGGTGGAGAATGAGTTTGTAAACATCCACTCCAGGTTCTTCCCGGACTGTCCCAACGAGGGGCTGAGCGACCCCCCGCCCAGCATCGTGTTTGCCCTGGTGATGACCCCCATCTGCCTCATCCCCATCATGGTGGTCCTGGTGGTGCTCAAGACCAAGAACGGAGATGGCAGCTCCTGATAGGACGTCCTGGATCCGTCCTCATCCACCCTGCCTCACCTCCATGTTCAGACTCACTCTCTCCATCCCATGAGGATTCAAGACTGGGACCATTGACTCAACTATTTTACAGAGAACTGCTTAGCATCTTCCACCCACTGATGATTGGCTTAGCTCTGTGGAGTCCTACCAAAACAATCTCACAGCCCAAACACCTGACACATGACCTTTTTGGATGCACTGATACAGAATGAGTTGTACCACATGAGCATCGTCAAGGACACAGGGGTTCAAGAAAGGGTCCGTCGGTGTTGTGTAGAGTGTCAGGTCAACATCCTCAGGGTTGCTTCTTGAAAACTCATCTCATTCCTCGATGCTACTCTAACCAAAAGTGGCGACAGCCATGTAAATGTTTTGACTTCCTACACACCTTAGGAAAGTATTTAAGATAGTAGGGTTCATGGACTTATGTCATTCTTGACAATCCATTCCATGACCATCTCCATCTTGTCCCAGATGTGAACCCTAACACTGACTATGCTAGAATAGTTACATTCTATACAATATTTTGATATTATATAGTGGAATTCCTACCCTCTGGCTGGGAAAACGTGAGTCTCGCATTGCTGGACATTCCAATTGAGTTGATAACCAATGACAAAGGCTTTCTGTTTGAGGAATCCCCACTCTCCATTTACTGTACACTCAGATAAAAAGGTGCTAACTAGAACCTAAAAGGGTTCTTTGGCTGTCCTCATAGAACCCATTGAAGAACCCTTTCTGGTTCCAGGTAGAATCATTTTAATAGAACCCCTTTGGGTTCAGAGTAGAACCCTTTCCAAAGAGGGCTCTACATGGAACCCAAAATAATGGTGCCTAGAACCAAAATGTTTTTTCTTAGAGTGTAGTTATCCATATAGGATCTCCATCATGTTTATTTCTGTATTTAACTACAGAACAAAACGTGATGTACCCTCTCACCTGATAGCTTTCCTGTCCTTGAATGTGTTTTGTGTATATTGGAGAGCACTCTTTGCCCCCGAGTGCAGGGTTAAGAATGTATGCGGTATGGGGTGGGTGTAGGAAGGCCATGATGAAGAGGGTTGGCCAAGCATCAGTCTGTGTTGGGCTCAGGAACTAGACACAATGGGTGGGTAGCCTACGCCCAACATGTAGTCTATGAGATCTGTTTCCAGGAATTGTCTATTTCCCAGCATTAAGGGCCCCGTGCCTCAACCTCTCTTTCTCTCTCCCTCTTGACAATGACGGCCCCCACTGTCGCCCATGATGAGCCAGTCGACTCATGCCTGAGAGTTGAATCAAGCATTAGATCAAAAGACGACAAACATTTAGTCTCCCCCCCTCGGCTCAGCGTAGCAGTGAGCACTGACTGAAGACAGAAGGAAAAACTAATGTCTATCTCTCCTCTACTTAAACTGTGTAAGAACTGTTTGTTTCATTTTTTATTATGTTGTCGCGAATGACACTGAAAGCATTGAGTTGCATTCAGTTTCAGAAACAAAGAAATATGTATGCTTATGTATTGTATTTCTGCTCTTACTCTGGACATAAGACGTCCTGGACTTTGTACTGTCTGTGAGAGGGGTGTGGGTCTTAGTCAAAGCATAGCCTCTTTCCTTACACAATGTACTGTATATAATTTTATTTTGCAATTAAATATATTAAAGCCAAAGGCCTAATCACTTGACTTTGTTTTGAACGCTACGGAAATGGATTGTAGAAATAGATATTGTATTTTTGTGAAGTCTCCTAACTGGATCTAATTGGTTTAAACCCCCTGCCTTAATGGAATGCACAGCTGATAACGCCATGGATGATCCATCAAGTTTTTACTCATTTAGACCCAGTGCAGAGATGGGGTGTTATTGTGAAATCTAAATAGACCCTTTGCCCTTCACCATATAGGGCACTCTTGTAGATAAAACAAATAAAAAGTATTTACCCTGTCTTGTGACTGCATGGGTGGGATTTTCACCATTCTTTATTGCAGTCCTACTAGAGTCCATTGGAGCTGTTTTACTCACATAACATAGCTGCTGTGTTTCGGTGTGAGGTCTCCTCTCTAAGCAAGAAGTGACAGCAGCTGTGTAATCCCCACCCTTATCTGGCATAGACAAGTCAGGCTGGGTGGGGTGGGAAAGTGTGTTTGATGGCCCTCTTCCTCTCTAGAAGTCAGGTCATCCTCACCCCAGCCCTCCTAGTGACCTCACCCACCTCCAGTGTTACTCTTCAGGTCCCAGTGGGTTCGAATCATAGAATTTGAATTCCTAGAATGGACACTCCCATGGTCAGACTGTATGTCCATTCTGTGAACTATATGCGTATGGTCATAGCACACCTTACCATGCAGGACCAGCCAGTTAGAGCTTCCCATGTTTCTGCAAGGACCCAATATGCAGAGATCTCATAATACATGCAGATATATACTTCAGCGGCTGGCTTCCTACCTCTCCTCCTTTTGTCTTTGCTCAGGTTTTTGCTCCAACACCAAGCCATTGTGAGGTGTGTGGTTGTGTCAGTGGATGTAGGGGTCATTAAAGAGACACGAGCTTCAGCTTTGGAGAACGATTGCGCTCATAGCCTAGAAGCTCTACAAGCCACCCTCACAGCAGCTGTGAGAGAATACAGCAGAATGGGGCTGTCTGTTAACATCCCCAAAACAGGGGTCCATTGTCAGGTCATCTGATCCTCCACCTGAACCACAAGCATTCTCCATCTCAGACTCCTCACTTGCCATCGTACCACACTTTAAATACCTCGGAAGCCGTTTTTAACAACAGCAACCTGCACCTAGACACCGATGTTGCAGTCTACCAGGCAGTGTGTGTATCTACAGTCCTTTATGGATGTGAAACCTTTCACATAAAATGCCTCCAACGCGTTTGACCTGGCAGGACCGGAGCAGGAGCATTGAGGCGTCCATCACCCACCAGCAGCTATGATAACTCGGCCTCGCCATTCGGATGCTAGAGAATCGCCTTCCGGGCAGAAAAAGCACTCTAAAGGATCCCTTGAAGACCTCACTAAAGAAGTGTGGGGTAAACCCTGCCTTCCTCGAGACTGTTGCCACGGACCATTCCATATGGCGTGGGCTCTGCCAACAAGGTGTGCAGTTGGCTGTGGAAAAAAAGGACTGAACGGGCCATTGTGTGCTCTGACTGTGGCAGACAGTGCATACCACATCAGATTATACAGTCATCAGCAAACCAACAAGCAGTAGTAGATGTCATCATCAAATGCGATGGACTACCTTAAGCAATGTAAGTAAGGAGTCATTTAAGAGGCTTGCTTGGCTAGACTACTTGAAAAAGTGATTTCTTTCTTCTTGCAAAACATTGCCCTCTAGAGGTGAGTCTCTCAAATAACATTTCAAAGCAATTCCATCCAGATGTTCGACATGATTGAGACATATTGACACTTACATTCAACTGATTTAGTTTTAATTTGCACATTTCTTAAAAAATAAATCATGTAAAAAAAATAAGTTACAAATGTAATTTAACATCAAAGACTGAAACCCTTTGAAACGCATTAACCCCTAATGTGGATGCTGCCACAAGCATGGGGGAGATCTTCTGGATGGCCCCTATCCCTGCACTTCCAGCAGCCCAGAAACCCAAATACATTTTACCTGCTCCATCATGGCGTCACAGATCAATCAATAACAACACTCCAGAATAACCAATCCAAACCGCTGAGTTGTCAACACTCCAGAATAACCAATCCAAACCGCTGAGTTGTCAACACTCCAGAATAACCAATCCAAACCGCTGAGTTGTCAACACTCCAGAATAACCAATCCAAACCGCTGAGTTGTCAACACTCCAGAATAACCAATCCAAACCGCTGAGTTGTCAACACTCCAGAATAACCAATCCAAACCGCTGAGTTGTCAACACTCCAGAATAACCAATCCAAACCGCTGAGTTGTCAACACTCCAGAATAACCAATCCAAACCGCTGAGTTGTCAACACTCCAGAATAACCAATCCAAACCGCTGAGTTGTCAACACTCCAGAATAACCAATCCAAACCGCTGAGTTGTCAACACTCCAGAATAACCAATCCAAACCGCTGAGTTGTCAACACTCCAGAATAACCAATCCAAACCGCTGAGTTGTCAACACTCCAGAATAACCAATCCAAACTGCTGAGTTGTCAACACTCCAGAATAACCAATCCAAACCGCTGAGTTGTCAACACTCCAGAATAACCAATCCAAACCGCTGAGTTGTCAACACTCCAGAATAACCAATCCAAACCGCTGAGTTGTCAACACTCCAGAATAACCAATCCAAACCGCTGAGTTGTCAACACTCCAGAATAACCAATCCAAACCGCTGAGTTGTCAACACTCCAGAATAACCAATCCAAACCGCTGAGTTGTCAACACTCCAGAATAACCAATCCAAACCGATGAGTTGTCAACACTCCAGAATAACCAATCCAAACCGCTGAGTTGTCAACACTCCAGAATAACCAATCCAAACCGCTGAGTTGTCAACACTCCAGAATAACCAATCCAAACCGCTGAGTTGTCAACACTCCAGAATAACCAATCCAAACCGCTGAGTTGTAAACACTCCAGAATAACCAATCCAAACCGCTGAGTTGTCAACACTCCAGAATAACCAATCCAAACCGCTGAGTTGTCAACACTCCAGAATAACCAATCCAAACCGCTGAGTTGTCAACACTCCAGAATAACCAATCCAAACCGCTGAGTTGTCAACACTCCAGAATAACCAATCCAAACCGCTGAGTTGTCAACACTCCAGAATAACCAATCCAAACCGCTGAGTTGCCAACACTCCAGAATAACCAATCCAAACCGATGAGTTGTCAACACTCCAGAATAACCAATCCAAACCGCTGAGTTGTCAACACTCCAGAATAACCAATCCAAACCGCTGAGTTGCCAACACTCCAGAATAACCAATCCAAACCGCTGAGTTGTCAACACTCCAGAATAACCAATCCAAACCGCTGAGTTGTCAACACTCCAGAATAACCAATCCAAACCGCTGAGTTGTCAACACTCCAGAATAACCAATCCAAACCGCTGAGTTGTCAACACTCCAGAATAACCAATCCAAACCGCTGAGTTGTCAACACTCCAGAATAACCAATCCAAACCGCTGAGTTGTCAACACTCCAGAATAACCAATCCAAACCGCTGAGTTGTCAACACTCCAGAATAACCAATCCAAACCGCTGAGTTGTCAACACTCCAGAATAACCAATCCAAACCGCTGAGTTGTCAACACTCCAGAATAACCAATCCAAACCGCTGAGTTGTCAACACTCCAGAATAACCAATCCAAACCGCTGAGTTGTCAACACTCCAGAATAACCAATCCAAACCGCTGAGTTGTCAACACTCCAGAATAACCAATCCAAACCGCTGAGTTGTCAACACTCCAGAATAACCAATCCAAACCGCTGAGTTGTCAACACTCCAGAATAACCAATCCAAACCGCTGAGTTGTCAACACTCCAGAATAACCAATCCAAACCGCTGAGTTGTCAACACTCCAGAATAACCAATCCAAACCGCTGAGTTGTCAACACTCCAGAATAACCAATCCAAACCGCTGAGTTGTCAACACTCCAGAATAACCAATCCAAACCGCTGAGTTGTCAACACTCCAGAATAACCAATCCAAACCGCTGAGTTGCCAACACTCCAGAATAACCAATCCAAACCGCTGAGTTGCCAACACTCCAGAATAACCAATCCAAACCGCTGAGTTGCCAACACTCCAGAATAACCAATCCAAACCGCTGAGTTGCCAACACTCCAGAATAACCAATCCAAACCGCTGAGTTGTCAACACTCCAGAATAACCAATCCAAACCGATGAGTTGTCAACACTCCAGAATAACCAATCCAAACCGCTGAGTTGTCAACACTCCAGAATAACCAATCCAAACCGCTGAGTTGTCAACACTCCAGAATAACCAATCCAAACCGCTGAGTTGTCAACACTCCAGAATAACCAATCCAAACCGCTGAGTTGTCAACACTCCAGAATAACCAATCCAAACCGCTGAGTTGTCAACACTCCAGAATAACCAATCCAAACCGCTGAGTTGTCAACACTCCAGAATAACCAATCCAAACCGCTGAGTTGTCAACACTCCAGAATAACCAATCCAAACCGCTGAGTTGTCAACACTCCAGAATAACCAATCCAAACCGCTGAGTTGTCAACACTCCAGAATAACCAATCCAAATCGCTGAGTTGTCAACACTCCAGAATAACCAATCCAAACCGCTGAGTTGTCAACACTCCAGAATAACCAATCCAAACCGCTGAGTTGCCAACACTCCAGAATAACCAATCCAAACCGCTGAGTTGTCAACACTCCAGAATAACCAATCCAAACCGCTGAGTTGTCAACACTCCAGAATAACCAATCCAAACCGCTGAGTTGCCAACACTCCAGAATAACCAATCCAAACCGCTGAGTTGCCAACACTCCAGAATAACCAATCCAAACCGCTGAGTTGTCAACACTCCAGAATAACCAATCCAAACCGCTGAGTTGTCAACACTCCAGAATAACCAATCCAAACCGCTGAGTTGTCAACACTCCAGAATAACCAATCCAAACCGCTGAGTTGTCAACACTCCAGAATAACCAATCCAAACCGCTGAGTTGCCAACACTCCAGAATAACCAATCCAAACCGATGAGTTGTCAACACTCCAGAATAACCAATCCAAACCGCTGAGTTGTCAACACTCCAGAATAACCAATCCAAACCGCTGAGTTGCCAACACTCCAGAATAACCAATCCAAACCGCTGAGTTGTCAACACTCCAGAATAACCAATCCAAACCGCTGAGTTGTCAACACTCCAGAATAACCAATCCAAACCGCTGAGTTGTCAACACTCCAGAATAACCAATCCAAACCGCTGAGTTGTCAACACTCCAGAATAACCAATCCAAACCGCTGAGTTGTCAACACTCCAGAATTACCAATCCAAACCGCTGAGTTGCCAACACTCCAGAATAACCAATCCAAACCGCTGAGTTGTCAACACTCCAGAATAACCAATCCAAACCGCTGAGTTGTCAACACTCCAGAATAACCAATCCAAACCGCTGAGTTGTCAACACTCCAGAATAACCAATCCAAACCGCTGAGTTGTCAACACTCCAGAATAACCAATCCAAACCGCTGAGTTGTCAACACTCCAGAATAACCAATCCAAACCGCTGAGTTGTCAACACTCCAGAATAACCAATCCAAACCGCTGAGTTGTCAACACTCCAGAATAACCAATCCAAACCGCTGAGTTGTCAACACTCCAGAATAACCAATCCAAACCGCTGAGTTGTCAACACTCCAGAATAACCAATCCAAACCGCTGAGTTGTCAACACTCCAGAATAACCAATCCAAACCGCTGAGTTGTCAACACTCCAGAATAACCAATCCAAACCGCTGAGTTGTCAACACTCCAGAATAACCAATCCAAACCGCTGAGTTGTCAACACTCCAGAATAACCAATCCAAACCGCTGAGTTGCCAACACTCCAGAATAACCAATCCAAACCGCTGAGTTGTCAACACTCCAGAATAACCAATCCAAACCGCTGAGTTGCCAACACTCCAGAATAACCAATCCAAACCGCTGAGTTGTCAACACTCCAGAATAACCAATCCAAACCGCTGAGTTGTCAACACTCCAGAATAACCAATCCAAACCGCTGAGTTGTCAACACTCCAGAATAACCAATCCAAACCGCTGAGTTGTCAACACTCCAGAATAACCAATCCAAACCGCTGAGTTGTCAACACTCCAGAATAACCAATCCAAACCGCTGAGTTGCCAACACTCCAGAATAACCAATCCAAACCGATGAGTTGCCAACACTCCAGAATAACCAATCCAAACCGCTGAGTTGTCAACACTCCAGAATAACCAATCCAAACCGCTGAGTTGTCAACACTCCAGAATAACCAATCCAAACCGCTGAGTTGCCAACACTCCAGTGAAGATGTCTTATATCATAACAGAGCTTGCATTTGTGGATTCTAGGGACTCTGGGAGCAACTCATCTGCTAGAGGGAGTCAGGACAACATTTTCCAAAACCTTTTGTTTCTTTATTCTTCAAAACCACATAATCAAACCAACTGTACCTTTAACACAGTGCTCTTCATATAGAGATCTTATTGTGTATTTTTTGATCATATAACAGCAAAACCAAGCACTTGATATGAGATGAATCTACATGCATAAACAATAACAGCATGGTGTTAAAGGGCAATTACTCCTCTTTTCAACATCAATATCATCATCTCCAGCACTGAAACGGTGTCTACATACACTACATTACCAAATGTATGTGGACACCTGCTTGTCGAACACCTTCCAAAATCATGGGCATGAATATAGAGTTGTCCTCCCTTTGCTGCTAGAACAGCAAAGGGGGAAGACTTTCCACTAGATGTTGAAACATTGCTGCGAGGACATCCCAAAGGTGTTCGATGGGTTTGAGGTCAGGCCTCTGTGCAAACCAGTCAAGTTCTTCCACACCAATCTCAAAACAAACCATTTCTGGACCTCGCTTTGTGCACAGGGGCATTGTCATGCTGAAACAGGAAATGGCCTCCTCCAAACTGTTGCCACAAAGTTGGAAGCACAGAATCGTCTAGAATATTATTGTATGCTTCACTGGAACTAAGGAGCCTAGCCCGAACCATGAAAAACAGTCCCAGACCATTGTTCCTCCTCCACCAAATGTTACAGTTGGCGCTATGCATTTAGGCAGGTAGTGTTGTCCTGGTATCCGCAAAACCCAGATGCGTCCGTCAGACTGTCAGATGGTGAAGTGTGATTCATCACTCCAGAGAACGCGTTTCCACTGCTCCAGAGTCCAATGGGGGCGAGTATTACACCCCACCAGCCACCGCTTGGAATTGAGCATGGTGATCTTAGGCTTGTGTGCGGCTGCTTGGCCATGGAAACCCATTTAATGTGCTGATGTTGCTTCCAGAGGCAGTTTGGAACTTGGTAGTGAATGTTGCAACAGAGGACAGACAGCACTCGGTGGTCCCGAAAAGTGGGCCAGCCCACTACCACTTTGCGGTAAGCCACAGGAAGCTTCATGAAGTAGTCACCTGGAATGCATTTCAATTAACAGGTGTGCCTTGTTAAAAGTTAATTTGTGGAATTTCTTTCCTTCTTAATGTGTTTGAGCCAATCAGTTGTGTTATGACAAGGTATGGATGAAATAGAGAAGATAGCCCAATTTGGCTAAAGACCAAGTCCATATTATTGCAAGAACAGCTCGAATAAACATAGAGAAATAACAGTCCATCATTACTTTAAGACATGAAGGTCAGTCAATCCGGAAAATTTTTGCAGACCAAATAAAATCTTCACAGTTCAAGTAACATCTCAACATCAACTGTTCAGAGGAGACTGTGTGAATCAGGCCTTCACTGTAAAATTACTGCAAAGAAACCACTACTAAAGGACACCAATAATAAGAAGAGACTTGCTTGGTCCATGAAACACAAGCAATGGACATTAAACCAGTGGAAATCTGTCCATTGGTCTATTGATTCCAAATGTGAGATTTTTGTTTCCAACCGCTGCGTCTTTGTGAGACACAGAGTAGGTGAGCGGATGATCTCTGCATATGTGGTTCCCATCGTGAAGCATGGAGGAGGAGGTGTGATGGTGTGGGGGTGATTTGCTGGTGACACTGTCTGTGATTTATTTAGAATTCAAGGCACTCTTAAATAGCATGGCTACCACAGCATTCTGCAGCGATACGCCATCACATCTGGTTTGCTCTTAGTGGGACTATCATTTGTTTTTTTTAACAGGACAATTTCCCAACACACCTCTAGGCTGTGTAAGGGCTATTTGACCAAGAAGGACAGTGATGGAGTGCTGCATCAGATGACCTGGCCTCCACAATCACGCAAACTCAGCACATGTTGGAACTCCTTCAACACAGTTGGAAAAGCCTTCCAGGTGAAGCTGGTTGAGAGAATGCCAAGAGTGTGCAAAGCTGTCATCAAAGCAAAGGGTGGCTACTTTGAAGAATCTCAAATATAAAATATATTTAGATTTGTTTAACACTTTTTTGGTTACTGCATGATTCATATGTGTTATTTCATAGTTTTGATGTCTTCACTATTATTCTACAATGTAGAAAATAGGAAAAATAAGGAAAAACCCTTGAATAAGTAGGTGTGTCCAAATGTTTGACTGGTACTGTATATACTTTTTTTGGTAGGGGACCCCTAGTGGTCCTGACAGGCCAAACAAAGCATTGTCACGGGCTGGCCCACGGTCCCCAGTTTGGTCTGCCATGATATACATCTATACCTTCGGTCTCCCATCCAGGTTTTTCACCAAGCCCAACCCTTCTAAGCTTTGATATTCGCCACTGACTATTACCGTTGTAGTATCTTTAGAATGATTCTTGAGAGATCTCCACTTTAAAGACTGAATATATTCACCGTTGCTATTGAAGTCATTCCAAAGGGTAGGTTTAACATAGCAAATAAAATGTGACCATACTTTATCACTCATAACATCTCATAACATCAATTCAATTTCAATTCAATCCGCGGTTCATCTAAAAATGTACACTTTAAATAGATGGTTTCAATCACATTTGATCTACAACTTAATCATGTAAGTGTTGGATTCACGTCTCCATCTCCACCAAAAATCTAACAAGGCCAAATTAAATCAAACTTTATTTCAAGTGCATTTCGAGTCTGCTTTAACTGCGTCTTTTGGGGGTTGAGATGGAGACGTGAATCCAATCGATCAATTCTTAATTTGTAGACAAGCGGGAATGAAAGCCCGGCTAAGTCAACGGCACAGGTGGAACTATCCAAGCAGAAGATACATCTCTATGTTGATATTTGGTTGTGTCGACAACCAACCACAATTCAATATCAGTTTTGCGATATAGTAAATAGCCTAAAGTTAAGGCTAGCTTACAGACTAATGTGACGATATTTATTCGACCTTAAAATGAGTAACACATCCATAGACACATTTTAAGCGACTTCAACTATAAAGTGTCTTCTAATGTAATCATAGAAAGTGTGTATGTTCAAGATCAAACGATGCGATAATAATCTGCCCAGAATCTCCAACGCCATTGGTCACTTGCACCATGTACTTTTAATATAATATTAACTGCAATCCAGGTCATTTGATTGTGCTATTAGGTGAAGCTCATTGAGAACACATTAAGCTGTTGTAGAAATAAACAAAGTATCTGACATTGTATTCCCATTCATTGTTCTGGTTTTAAACGGTTAAAAGTGCAGTGATAATAGCACATTTAGCTGACAGCTAAATCAAAAACCAGACATGGTTTTTCTATTGGAATTCGGTTATGCTTTGTGATAACACATTGGGAATTCAATAAGCTTTTCGCTGGCTTTTTGAGTTCACACAAATGGATCGCTCCTACAGACAGTGAGTCAAGTGGCCATGGCTAGCTACAGTATATAAAGCAGGCAGACAGGCTTCGAGGCATTTATTTTGATTGAATGTTATAATGGGAAAAACGAGTGACCTAAGCGACTTTGAGCGTGGTATGATGTCGGTGTCAGGTGCGCCGGATCCAGTATGTCAGAAACGGTCGCCCTCCTGGGCTTTTCACACACGACAGTGTCAAGGATTTACTGAGAATGGTGCAACAAACAAAAGACATGTAACGGTCCTCGGTGGAAGAAGGTGAGGACCAAAGCGCAGCGTGGTACTTGTTCATGTTATGTATTTAAACTGAACACTATCAAACAAAGAAACAAACAGCACAACCGAAACCGCTCCGTCAGGTGCAAACCGCACTAAACAGAAAATAATCCCCCACAACTCAAGGATGAAAACAGGCTGCCTAAGTATGGTTCTCAATCAGGGACAACGATTGACAGCTGCCTCTGATTGAGAACCCTACCAGGCCAAACACAGAGCTACCAAATCATAGAAAAAAGAACATAGACTACCCACCCAACTCACGCCCTGACCATACTAAAACAAAGACATAACAAAAGAACTAAGGTCAGAACCTGACAAAACATCTAGTCAGCGGCAGTCCTGTGGCTCAAAACAACTCGCTGATGAGAGAGTTTGAAGGAGAATGGCAATAATCATACAAGCTAACAAGCCACAAACAGACAAATAAGGGGGCAGTACAAAAGAACAGTGGTGTGCAGAATGGCATCTCGGAACATACAACTCTACAATCCTTGTCCCGGATGGGCTACTGCAGCAGATGACCACACCGAGTTCCACACCTATCAGCTAAAAACAAGAAGAAACAACTTGAGTGGGCAGGCGATCACCTACACTGGACAAATGGAAGTGGAAAAACATTGCCTGGTCTGATGAATCCTGGTTCCTGTTGCGTCATGCTGATGGCAGAGTCAGGATTTGGCGTTAGCAACATGAGTCCATGGCCCCATCCTGCCTGCTGGCGGTGGTGTACTGGTGTGGGGAATGTTTTCCTGGCACACATTAGGTCCCTTGATACCTATTTAGCAACAAATGTTTCCGACACATTGTAGAATCTATGCCCCGAAGAATTCAGGCTGTTCTGGAGGCGAAGTGGTGTCCGGTGAGTGTAGGTTGTAATCTCATTGATCAACGTCTGAATCAAATATTACCCAATTGTCCACTTTGAAATTACTTGGTGTGCCCAGTCAGTGGGTCACCACTAATTACATTGCCCTTATTTCAATTGGGGATTGTTTTCCTGCTTGGTGATGGAAAGTCTACAAACCTGTCAACAGACCAGCCTACGTATTGAATAAGTGGAATTAGATTCTGATGATACCAATGAATTAATCCATGCACACAATGTGCTAATTTCCTTTTTGATCAGAAACAATATTTGATTTGATGTGCATTAAATTGTTTGGTGAAATAGGCATAAAGGAGAGTAGTTGCACCTTTTAATAGTTGTTTTTCCTATTTTGATCATCATGATGTGTCATTCTGTTTCTTTCAGCTTGACCCAAGAGGCATGGTTGTGTTATTCTTTTTGCAGGCAGTCGTGGTCTTTTGATCATGTATTATCATTCCAGTTTTGATGAATGTAATTTGCTGTTTTGAGAAAGCATCTACATTTTGAAAATACATTTGCTGTTATGCAAAAGACCACAAAGTTCTGTGCCTTGTGTACATTGTTTTGAAGATCGACAACATTGTTCAAATAATGTTGTGAGACGTCTCAACGTGCAGATTAAAAAGTGAAGTGATTCAAGTCAAGTGACATAGAAGAGACCTCTCCCGGCCTCATCGTTTCCTAGATCTACTGCTGACATAGGCTGACACGTCGCTGGCAGCTGTTCTCGTCTCTTCTCCCTGCTTCCCTCCCTGGGAAAGGACCAGAGGGTTATGCTACAAAGCAGGATCAATAAGTTAGCCAGCTGACTGTGATAAACAACCCAAAACAACAATAGATTTGATGTGTCATTACTGTAAGAAAGCTCCACTCAGATAGGTATATTTTAATTGTTGATTCAATTAGACCATGCCCATTCGAAGCGCATCTTTCTAAAAAAAATACGAAGTTACTTACGAATATTTTGACAAGCTAGCTGGCTTGTCATTAGTCTTCTCATCAATATGGTGTACACACCCCTCTGTGGACCCTTTCACTTACGTAACACCAGTCATTTCTGACATATACTTGGATTAATTTATGCTTTTCAAATCCTTTAATTTCACATTGGTGGGATAACCTAAAGGCAGAAGAAGCTTAGTCTGTAAACATATCCAAACAGATCCAACAATGTGTCTTGATGCAATATGCAAGTGATGACATTAAGGTTACCAATTGCATTAGGGAACTAAATCTGTGACTAAATAGGTAGGTACAAGATCACAAACGATGTATACATTATCTGGGTATTTGCATTTTAATGCGAGTTCAGCCATAATTGGTCTGTGGGATTGTGCCCTGTTTATTCTGGTAACAACTGGATCACTGGTTGTCTCATGGTGTGTGTGAGTCATGTTCGGGATGGCCTGAACTCGATAGAATGGCCAAATTTCAGTAACTGCAGTCAAAACACAGTGGAACAAAGCCAGAGTGCAGTAACTTCACTTCGTAACTTAAGTTACTGCTGTTTGCCTTGGTTTTTACTTTACTATTTATTTTGTAGTTACTGTAAATTTGACACTCCATAGTATTTTCTCTGAAACTAAAGATAATTGAACCAGGACACAAGATAAAACAGATACTACAAAACCTGATTTCGGTCTTAACTCAATTTTGACCAAATGTGCAGTTACTGCAGTTTGCAGTTGTACAGTAGTGTCACTGGAGGCTGCTGAGGGGAGGACGGCTCATAATAATGGCTGGAATGGTGTCAATGGAATGGTACCAAACACATTAACAATGTGGTTTCCATGTGGTTGATTCTATTCCATTGACTCCACTCCAGCCATTATTATGAGCCGTCCTCCCCTCAGCAGCCTCCACTAAGTAGTGTAAACCTATGACCCTATCATTCTTGTTTGCACGTCTGGACATACAAGAGTTGGAGGAAGGGGTGAGAGAAGGGGAGGGGGTGGCATGTTTGTGAGTGAAAGAGCTAGAGGACATCCTGCAGATGGGCTGACTAGCTGACAGATAGGACTGAGTGGCAGAGCATGCCCACTGGGCACAGACGTCAATTCAACATCTATTCCATGTTGGTTCAACGTAATTTCATTGAACTGACCTGGAAACAACATTGATTCAACCAGTGTGTGCCCAGTGGGTGGGTTAGGGCGGGGTGTTAAGAGAAGGAAAAGCCAATGCACAGAACAGAGATGGGATGGGCAGTGGTGTGTATTGGTCTGTCTTGCTGTCAGAGGATCAGTCCCAGACAGAGCGCTGGCGTTCATCATTTAGCCAATGTGAGGATGAGAGGGCTATGGAAATACGAACCATTGAATATAACCTTTTTGCTTAGTTACATGCAGATCGTGTGTCAATGTTTAAATGTAATTCAGTAAATAGCCTACACAAGCCACTAATTTGTAATTGTGAAATGTATTGTATTGGCCTTGCAATAAGGGAGGGCAGAGGAAAGCCGAGAGAGAGAGCGATGTTATTCATCCCCAATATGACAAGTTAGCAGAACACATAGCAACCAAAGGGAAACAGATTTGTTTTTATTTCATAGATGGACTCTGGAAAAACAAAGATACTCCCAGCAGGGTCAGAGTGTATGTCTGATAGAGAGAGAGAGAGAGAGAGAGAGAGAGAGAGAGAGAGAGTGTGTGTGTGTGTGTGTGTGTGTGTGTGTGTGTGTGTGTGTGTGTGTGTGTGTGTGTGTGTGTGTGTGTGCGTGTGTGTGTGTGTGTGTGTGTGAGAGAGACAGAGAGACAGAGAGACAGAGAGAGAGAGACCCTGTGATCGTGAACATGAAAATTGAGAGATGGCTCAAGGCAGACCCCAGTCAGCAGTCCACATGCCCATTAATAACAGTGTTTCACAGAGAGACCACAACTGCACCCCACTTGCAGTGCATCTCCCACCAGAGACCATGCTTCTTGCGCTCTCTGAAGTCATCATGGCCACATTCTCCATTCACGCCAATCTGTTGAGGCTGACATCGTGGGGGCTGAAGAGGATGCTGAGGGAGATGTCCTTGGCCAGGAGCAACCTGGAGATGCAGCTGGAGGACCTGAAGGAGACCCTGATCTGGGACCAGGTTAGCCTGGTGAGTGGACAGGTGCAGGTGGAGGTGGACGCAGCCCCGGTCTAGGACTTGAACACTGTCATCACTGAGATCAGAACCAGGGCTTGGTGCCAAAGAGCCGTAGAGAGACCGGGGCCTGGTTCAAGAACAAGGCAAGGGGACAAACACACAGACATAGATACATCCCAAATTGCACCCTATTCCTGTAGGGTGCACTACTTTTGACCAGGGACCATAGAGCTCTGGTAAAAATGTAGTGCACGATGTAGGGAATAGTGTGCATTTGGGACGCTACCATTGTGTATGACTGACTACAGGGACCTGAATACATAACATTTCAAGATGATTCTTTTCTGTTCAAGAAATAACAGTATTGATGATTTTTATTATTATGTTTTCATATCATATATTTTATATATGTCTTATACTGATGAAATGTTTATTCATGAGTTAATGATTTTGACCTGTGTGTGTTGGTTCCCTCAGGCTGAAGTGGTGCAGCGGGAGGTGAGCTCCAGTACTGAGGTCCTGCAGACCAACAGTGTAGAGCTGAAGAGCGGCCAGTCCACTGCCAGAGACCTGGAACTGGGGCTGCAGTAAAGTGGCATTCCCAACACAACCGATGTAGAGTTCCATGGTTTGGTGGCATTCCCAACACAACCGATGGAGAGTTCCATGGTTTGGTGGCATTCCCAACACAACCGATGGAGAGTTCCATGGTTTGGTGGCATTCCCAACACAACCGATGGAGAGTTCCATGGTTTGGTGGCACACCCAGCAAGGCAGACTTAGAACTTCTTGGATAGAAGCACTTTAGTTTCTCATTTACCTGTCACATTATAAGACTCTCCGTTTGGACCCTATGATTTACTATTACAACATGCGTCATGATGCTCAGAACAAATAGGCCTAAAGAGTTTCAAAACAAGCCACAAATTATTTTTTACAGTTCCAAGGATCACAACAGCTCAAGACATCACAAATCTTGCCCCTTACTCGTCTGCTGTAGGGATTGGACATACATCTATTTGGAAAATAAAATGCTAAATGACCTCCAGAAATAAAGTGTACAAGTCAGACTTAACCAAAAAAGGATTGAAGAATCAGAGTTCAGCTCAGTTCTCACTGTGTGCCTGTGGCCCTGCCCTTGTAGAAGGCTCTATGGAGGGGAACCTTGCGGAGATGGAAGCTTGCTACGGAGCTATGATGATGAGCCTACAGGCGTCGGTGACAGGTCTGGAGAGCCGGCTGACCCAGATCAGGGCAGACACAGAGCGCAGCTCCCAGGAGTACCAGGCCCGGCTGGACATCAAGACCACAGGCTGCTGAAGGGAGGAGACATTGGGTGAGCTGATCTCTCAACTCTAACCCCTTGACTCTCAGTACGACATCAGTCCTCCTCCTCTCTGATGAAGGCTGTCTGGAGGATATTGTGTCCTTTGAAATCTGTTATCATGAGATTTTGGTTCATTGTGCTGACATTTGGGATTTTTCAAAACTTTCTCCTCCTCTTTTCTCCTCATTTTTGTTCAATGGCAGCTAACCATCAAGTTAGATGTACCTCTATATATTGTGCCCAGTATTAGTTAGATAAATGCTCCCTAACGTTCTGTTGTACAGTAGAGCAGTGTAAGTCATTACCTTGGACAGCCTCTAGGTGGCAGTCTTTGAAAGCAGATAAAGATGGCTCTCAGCACTTCACAGTAATACAGAGCACTGGGAAAACACAATAAATTGGTAACTTTAGTTCAGACTATGGAATGTTTTAGCAGATGAAGGTGCATTATTATCTTGCCAACATTATGTTTAACACCAGACACAGGAGAATGTTCAGCTCTAATCAACTGCTTCTCTTCAAATCAAAGAGTAAAAGTACAGGAAATCAGCAGGAACTAGCTGACTACCAAGTGACTGCTGTGATACTGGCTTATGTGTATGTTGTTGTGCTTGGCTGTTTTTGAGGAAAGATACTAAATGCCAAGCTTACTATTGTATGAGTCTATACGCACGCACGCACGCACACACACACACACACACACACACACACACACACACACACACACACACACACACACACACACACAAACGAACAGACTCACGAATGCAGTCACGCACACACACACACACACACGCACCCACACAAAACACAATCACATACAACACAATACATGAAAGCATGCTTAAGTATATGCAGGTGTATGAGTGAATACATGTGGGAGACTGAAAGAGGGAGAATGTGAAAGGAGGGAGTTTATCCCCTTTCAAAGATGTAACAGACAAAAAGCCCTGCTTTGCGCGCGGTATGGCCCCATCTGTTATAGGCGGCTGTGCCTGTCTCTGTTTCAATGCACCACTCAACAACGCTTCTGAGATTGAGCCTAAATAGAGCTAGTTTATGCTTCTATATTATGTAAATGCTACAGCGGGAGGAGAAACCTTTGATCAGGGCCTCTTTGTGGCGGTAACCAGTTAACGCAGCTTAAGCGAAATGAATCTACCGCGTGGGGGAAACAGAGTTAGAAATGCAGAGTTGGAATTGTAAATGGACTTGCTGTTAGAAACGCAATAACATCTGGCTGGGATGTGATTTAAGAGCTTCTGCACCATTCTCTCCCAGCAGTACCCTCATTTTCACAAGGTTAATGATTGCATCCCTCCAATCGTAGCAGTACTATTAGCATAATAAGTGTGTACTCCATGTGTGTAAGTCACTCCCATTGTGGGACTGGTGCAGTATTGTTGATAGTCTGAAATACCCATGCCTCAGCCTATAGGGCTCGGGAATTAGAATTAGACTGTAAGTAGAAGTGATAAGGGTTTCTTCTCTGTGTTGGTATTTAGTGAATGATAGCTGTTAGGGGGAAGAGACTTCCTATTCACTGGCTGTCATCTCCTCCGTCAGGCCCTCGAAGCAGTCGGCAGGCCTACTGTTCCTCTGAAGAGCCTTTGAAATGCTACATTTGCTTTCAATATCTCTCATTTGCCATCTCTCAATATTGACATGGTTGTGCTTCTCAAGGGTTACTATAATGCAAACTGTGCATTATGCCTTGAAACATTTTAGGAAAAGGGTGGAATAGGGTGTGCCTTGCATGGCCCTTGACCTACTACAACTCTGGGAGTCACTCATCTTGCTACAGATACACTATAGTTTAGCTGATCACAGGTACCCTCTACAGACTAAGCCCTGTTTAAGCATGGGGGGGGGGTTCTACTAAGCTACAATATATGGAATTGTTTTAAGAAGGTCACACCAAGGATAATTGCCTATTTGATACAGAATTTTAAGTCCCCTTGAAGTATAAAAAAAATATATGAAAAAATTATTTGATGAAAATGTAATATGGCCTTACATACTGCATATAACCAGTGGTGCAAAGTAAAAACATGCTTTAAAGTACTGCTTATGTCGTTTTTGGGGTATCTGTACTTTACTATTTATGTTTTTGGCAACTTTTACTTTTACTTCACTACATTCCTAAAGAAAATAATGTACTTTTTACCTGACACCAAAAAGTACTCGTTACATTTAGACAGGCAAACATTTATGTGGCTTAACCAACAAGGCTCGTAACTTAACAATTGTATTTGTATATTTACAGATGGCATACAAGTTTGTTATTAAGGCACATAAAAGTTGACATGTTCCAGAAGGCATTTCTGCCAAAAAAACGCATTTTGATTTAAAAAAAATGTTTTAAGTTCAAACGGCTCTCCTGTGAAGTCGTGACTTGTGACATACGCCTAGTTTCCTGAATCGGGTCACAAATGGTCCATTTCACACCCTTATCAAGAGAACGTCCCTGGTCATCCCTACTGCCTCTGATCTGGCAGACTCACTAAACACAAGTGCTTTGTTAGTAAATGATGTCTGAGTGTTGGAGTGTGCCCCTGGCTGTCCGTCAATAAATAAACAAGAAGATTGTTTGTTTAAAATAAGGAATTTGAAATGATTTATACTTTTACTTTCGATACTTAAGTACATTTGAGCAATTCCATGTACCGAACACTTTAATACTTTTACTCTAGTATTTTACTGGATGACTCACTTTTACTTAAGTCATTTTCTATTAAGGTATCTTTACTTTTACTCAAGTATGACAATTGAGTACTTTTTCCACCACTGCACATAACCTGCATGGTTATGTGTATCCATTAAAGGCCAGAATAATTTTCCTTCATGGGCAGTGTTGCATAATATTTCCAGGCTCAATCAATAGAGAAACTCATCATACACAAATAGCCTTAGCAAAACAACAACATTTATTCCAAAGACTATTATTGCCATAAGTAGATACAGACAGAGACAGCTCCTGGCCATGTGTTGTTAAGTAAGCTATGCACCCTCGTCCTCCGGTGAGTCATTGTTTGATTTACATTTCTAGAGAAGATGCCAGTTGAAAGAGGATGCTAGATGAACAGATGAACAGTGACTTCGACAGAAAAGAGCAGATATCACTTCTGCCTGGATTCATAAACAAACTAAATGTCTGTCTGTCATGTCCGGAAATTGAGACATGTCAGCAACAAAACATACAAACAGTAGCAGTACGGCAGGATAGTAATATCTATTGGTGGATGGATTGGTTAGAGAGGTACAACACAGCAGAGGTATACTGTAGTGCTGGTGGAGAGGGTGGAGGCTGGAGGTTCCCCTTAGTGGGCCTGCTGGCTGGGAGTGAACAGCTTGTCCCATACCTCCACCTTCATGATGGCCCTGCCCATGGGGGACATGGTGACCTTGATGTCCAGGTAGTTCCCTTCATAGCTGATCCCTGAGCCATTGGCTTCTTCTCTTATGAAACCTTTCTGGTTCTTTTCATAGTACATCTCTTTATACAGTGACTCATCACAGGCTCGGCCCTTGTTGAAGATGCCCACAGCGAACCAGTTCTTGTAGATGTTGTAGTCCCAGGGCACACCGAACATGAGGGCCACCGTCTCGATGTAGTCGTTCCGGGACCTCTCAAAGAGGTCATAGGTCAGAACGCCATAGCTGCCCGTTGCCTTGGCGCTTGATTTGCTGAATGTGCAGACTTCGGTCTTTAGGGGCCGCACTGTGGGCTGGGGAGGGTTGTAGGTATCCCCACTCTCCAGGAATACCCTAGTGAGGACACACGCACAACGTTACGCTTTCAACATTTCCTTGAATGTACAGTGTGACAATGACAATAGTTTGGTAAAGTGTGTACTCACTTTGGGTTTATGAGACAGTAGCTGTTTGTGAGATTGGTGATCTCAATGGTGACATTCCTCTTGCTGCTCAGGTTAGCTACCACGGCCTCGGCTGACTCTGCCATTTTGGAGTGGTTCTGATATGTGCCTCTTTATTTCTATAATACAGAGACTAGCAGGGTTAAGCCTTTCAGTTAGACTGCTGTGCAGAAATACATTTGTGGTTGACCCCCTGGAATGCCAAGGGGATCTGTATTCATATCTGATCCAATTCCGTCCAAAAACGTACTGTAGAATACAGTTACTGTAAGTGTCCCTCTGAAACCCTTCACTCTTTGTTACGACATGCCTTGCTCAGTCTCAAGAGGTTTTTCTCAAATACAGTAGAGAACTTTTCAAATTTCAAAAGCAACGTCTTCACGACACGCACAGGTTTTAAACAGCCAGTTTAGAATGGGAGGTGCGAGAAAAAGAACTTGTGTGTAATAAGGAATACTTCAAAGCTGTTCTCAACAATAACAAGATGGCTGCTCACTCTGCTCAGCTCATTAGGAAACCTGGCTCTTTAATTACATTACTAAGTAACGGTGCAATAAGCAGTTTAGAGAGGGGAAACCTGGAGAAAATCCTTTCCAATTTCATTTGCAGGGAAACGGTCAAACAGATGTCTCACATGTAAACTGTACTAATAGATTCACATATGCCCAATAGCGAATCTATAAATTGTCATCATATCAATGGTTACCGGGGGAGAACCAAATGGAAAGAAGATTTGTGTTAAAAAGTATCATGGGAAGGGATCAAATGTAGGTGGAATACTGGCACCCGTACAACTCCTACAGTATATAACCTCTAGTTCTACTTATTCTAGTAATACTCATAGTGGTCATGAAAAGAAGTAACATCTTACCTGTTAAAGTAACAGGAGTAACATCTTACCTGTAAAAGTAATAGGAGTAATATCTTACCTGTTAAAGTAACAGGAGTAATATCTTACCTGTAAAAGTAATAGGAGTAATATCTTACCTGTAAAAGTAATAGGAGTAATATCTTACCTGTAAAAGTAATAGGAGTAATATCTTACCTGTAAAAGTAATAGGAGTAATATCTTACCTGTAAAAGTAATAGGAGTAATATCTTACCTGTAAAAGTAATAGGAGTAATATCTTACCTGTAAAAGTAATAGGAGTAATATCTTACCTGTTAAAGTAATAGGAGTAACATCTTACCTGTAAAAGTAATAGGAGTAACATCTTACCTGTAAAAGTAATAGGAGTAATATCTTACCTGTAAAAGTAATAGGAGTAACATCTTACCTGTAAAAGTAATAGGAGTAATATCTTACCTGTAAAAGTAATAGGAGTAATATCTTACCTGTAAAAGTAATAGGAGTAATATCTTACCTGTAAAAGTAATAGGAGTAATATCTTACCTGTTAAAGTAATAGGAGTAACATCTTACCTGTAAAAGTAATAGGAGTAACATCTTACCTGTAAAAGTAATAGGAGTAATATCTTACCTGTAAAAGTAATAGGAGTAATATCTTACCTGTAAAAGTAATAGGAGTAATATCTTACCTGTAAAAGTAATAGGAGTAATATCTTACCTGTTAAAGTAATAGGAGTAATATCTTACCTGTAAAAGTAATAGGAGTAATATCTTACCTGTAAAAGTAATAGGAGTAATATCTTACCTGTAAAAGTAATAGGAGTAATATCTTACCTGTTAAAGTAATAGGAGTAATATCTTACCTGTTAAAGTAATAGGAGTAACATCTTACCTGTTAAAGTAATAGGAGTAATATCTTACCTGTAAAAGTAATAGGAGTAATATCTTACCTGTAAAAGTAATAGGAGTAATATCTTACCTGTAAAAGTAATAGGAGTAATATCTTACCTGTAAAAGTAATAGGAGTAATATCTTACCTGTAAAAGTAATAGGAGTAATATCTTACCTGTAAAAGTAATAGGAGTAATATCTTACCTGTTAAAGTAATAGGAGTAATATCTTACCTGTAAAAGTAATAGGAGTAATATCTTACCTGTTAAAGTAATAGGAGTAATATCTTACCTGTAAAAGTAATAGGAGTAATATCTTACCTGTAAAAGTAATAGGAGTAATATCTTACCTGTAAAAGTAATAGGAGTAATATCTTACCTGTAAAAGTAATAGGAGTAATATCTTACCTGTAAAAGTAATAGGAGTAATATCTTACCTGTTAAAGTAATAGGAGTAATATCTTACCTGTTAAAGTAATAGGAGTAATATCTTACCTGTTAAAGTAATAGGAGTAATATCTTACCTGTTAAAGTAATAGGAGTAACATCTTACCTGTTAAAGTAATAGGAGTAATATCTTACCTGTAAAAGTAATAGGAGTAATATCTTACCTGTAAAAGTAATAGGAGTAATATCTTACCTGTAAAAGTAATAGGAGTAATATCTTACCTGTTAAAGTAATAGGAGTAATATCTTACCTGTAAAAGTAATAGGAGTAATATCTTACCTGTTAAAGTAACAGGAGTAACATCTTACCTGTAAAAGTAATAGGAGTAACATCTTACCTGTTAAAGTAATAGGAGTAACATCTTACCTGTTAAAGTAATAGGAGTAACATCTTACCTGTAAAAGTAATAGGAGTAACATCTTACCTGTAAAAGTAATAGGAGTAACATCTTACCTGTTAAAGTAATAGGAGTAATATCTTACCTGTAAAAGTAATAGGAGTAACATCTTACCTGTTAAAGTAATAGGAGTAACATCTTACCTGTTAAAGTAATAGGAGTAACATCTTACCTGTAAAAGTAATAGGAGTAACATCTTACCTGTAAAAGTAATAGGAGTAACATCTTACCTGTAAAAGTAATAGGAGTAACATCGTACCTGTTAAAGTAATAGGAGTAATATCTTACCTGTAAAAGTAATAGGAGTAATATCTTACCTGTTAAAGTAATAGGAGTAACATCTTACCTGTTAAAGTAATAGGAGTAACATCTTACCTGTAAAAGTAATAGGAGTAACATCGTACCTGTTAAAGTAATAGGAGTAATATCTTACCTGTTAAAGTAATAGGAGTAATATCTTACCTGTTAAAGTAATAGGAGTAACATCTTACCTGTAAAAGTAATAGGAGTAATATCTTACCTGTAAAAGTAATAGGAGTAATATCTTACCTGTAAAAGTAATAGGAGTAATATCTTACCTGTTAAAGTAATAGGAGTAATATCTTACCTGTTAAAGTAATAGGAGTAATATCTTACCTGTTAAAGTAATAGGAGTAACATCTTACCTGTTAAAGTAACAGAAGTAATATCTTACCTGTTAAAGTAATAGGAGTAATATCTTACCTGTAAAAGTAATAGGAGTAACATCTTACCTGTTAAAGTAATAGGAGTAATATCTTACCTGTTAAAGTAATAGGAGTAATATCTTACCTGTTAAAGTAATAGGAGTAACATCTTACCTGTTAAAGTAATAGGAGTAATATCTTACCTGTTAAAGTAATAGGAGTAACATCGTACCTGTTAAAGTAATAGGAGTAATATCTTACCTGTAAAAGTAATAGGAGTAATATCTTACCTGTTAAAGACTTCTCTCAGCGTGTTCTCTCAGCTCTAGAGTTTAGTTTAGTAAAAATGCACCTGAAAGGAGGGAGCTTTTTTTCAATCCAGGAAACAGTTTCACTACTCTGTCAAACACTCTCAGAACACCCCCCACCCCACCCCAACAACATTATGTTGCCTAGCTCTGTGGGAACGAGTCCGTACCACACCCTCATCTGGGTTTGGAGCTGGCAGACCAGAACAATAGATGGTTCCTGGTGGATAAAGGCCCATTATGTAAGCAGGGAGCAGTCACTCTGCAGTATACTCCGTTTCTCATGATAGATTATGTGTGACTGCATGCTTGACTGACTTGGAGGAATTGGGTGATTCATTGCAATGGCATTGTGCAACAAGAGGCACTGAAAAAGCTGAACAAGTAAATACATGCACCCCTGAAGCTACGGTCATCTCTTATATGCTGCAGTTCTACAGGACGTTGGACAAGGCAAGAGACCAAGAACCATATGAACCCTGACAGGATTATGATCAATTCTGAGCCAATAGTCATTGAATCCCATTGGATTATTGGATTATGGCTAGTATAACGTCTCTTTGTGATTCATTGAAAACTGACAGTTCTAGGAATCTGAGTTCAATGTATAACCTTTTATTCTTAATGGTAAATATTAATGATACATGAAACGGTTCAATAGATCAGGTGTGTAAGTACATGTTAATAAAGCTTATCACTAAAACATCTTACACCAATTCATTTTTAAGCGTTTTATTAAAACAAACATGTACAGGTGTAGAAAAAGACACAGAATCAAATATTGTGAACAATTAGACAGTAATATCTTCCATTTGATAAAGATTTATTCATTGGATAACATTAACCACCTACGTTGGTTGATTCATTCATTCTTATATTTAGTACGTGATTATGTATCAATATAAATTTGTTTCCCTGCTGTGAGTTGGAAAAATGGCTCAGCTACCAGCTTGTCTTATTAGTGCCCCATTTTATCATAGAGCTCCACCTTAATGATGGACTTCCCAACATTGGACATGGTGGCCCTCAGGTCTACGTGTTGGGCCTTGTATTCCACCCCTGACCCACTGGCCTCTGATCGGACAAACTTGCTGAAGTCCTTTTCCTTGTACATGTGGTTGTACAGTTGCTTGTCGCAGGCGCGTGCCACCTCGAAGACGCCCACCCCTAGCCAGTTCTTGTAGAAGTTGTAGTCGTAGGGCACGGAGAACATGATGGCCATGCGTTCTGAGCACACGCGGCTCTGCATGTGGAAAAGGTCGTAGGTCAGGACCCCCACGGCGCCCGTGGCTGTGTCGTCATCCTTGGTGAAGGAACACACCTCTGTCTTGGTGGTGCGGACGGTGGGCTGGGGTGGGTGGTAGCAGAAACCACTGGACATGTACACCCTGGGGGGTAGTAATGGGAATGGGGTGTCATTAAAGTTCTAATTAATTATCTGAACATTCATGTTGCTGATAAAATGCTAAACCTTACAACTGGACTTAAAGTTGTGTGAAAATACACTTTTTAACTTTTAGGATCACTGTCTCTCTACTTTTAGTCATTTCACTCTTCCTTTCTTCCTGTCCAGCCACTCTGTGCTGATGGATGGAGTGTGAGTGCTGCTATGGATTCGTAAGCAACACAGAGTGAGCCAGCGTGCAGTGTGCAATGAGCCACATTGTGTCACTTCATGATGGATAGGTGGATGTACGCAAAGCCACGTTACACATGAAAACCACCCATCCAAGAGAAGCCTGCCATAAAATATATTTACTCTCAGAAATTCCACTGAAAAGTAACAGACAAATAACAATCTGGGGATGGTCAGCTGGTTTGTTATTTGGTTAAGTAATTTAATTTCCATAGTGGTATACTGTATGTAATGTAAGGAGTATTAGAGTATTGAATGCCAACATACTTGGGGTTGATGAGACAGTAACCGGTGGTGACATTGGTGAGCTCTATAGTACAGTTCCTGTTGGTGGTTAGAGTGGCTGAAACGGCCTCTGCGTTCTCTGGCATCTTGGCTGGTCTGAGCGAGATAGAGGGGGGAAAAAGCTATATAGTGGTATTTAGATGTGTGGAAACAGAGTACGTCTGGAGTGTAAAGATAATGACAGCTGAAGACATAATAATTCTCTCATGAGAGTAGCTTTGCCAACACAATCAAAATAACATTCATAAAAAATCTCTTTAATCTTCCCTTCAAACTCAAACCTCAGAACAGGTTTGCAGGCAGATGCATGTTTCTAAAAATCTAGGCAAGGTAGCAAACAAACCGTTCTGATCCCAATGCATCACTTGCTAAATACTGTAGCATGCAGAAGACGTGAATTATGATGAAGACAATGTAAAGATATTCACCTTCTAAGTTCAGAAAACTCCAGTTGTGTCAGGCAGAGTAGAGTAGATTTGTGTTTCCCCAGACTGGTGGAGGAGAGGAGGAATTGGCTGAAGTCACGCCTACTCCGATTACACTTTTGCGTGTTCGTGCACAAACACAGGTGTGGCACGGAACACAGAAAACAAGGCATACTTTTGAACGAGAGCAGCCAAAAAAAGAACGAAAAACAGGAAATACTGCATACCAATGTAATAGTTTGGACTTTTCCTGTATTTATTGGTGTTATGCTGGCTGCTGCCAGTTCTATTACATCAAATACTATGGGAGAAGATATTTTAGATTGAAAAGTAAGAGATTTGTGCCAATGAGACTGTTGTAACAAATGCTATCCATACAGCCAGCTCTACAATACTCATAGAACATTCCATAGTACTGTGTTTTGTGCTCTGACATGATGAGGGAGATCAAATGAAACATTGTTGCTGGTATCACTGCAGGCCTGGGAAAGATGTGGGTTCTGCATCTGTACATGTGCACGTACCGACCTGTAACAGATTCCTCACAGCCAGGTACCACCCTATCACAACAATGCATTGCGACACAGCCTTTGACACACCCCAGCTTCACAAACCTCTCCCTCACTCACACTTGTCAATAGAAAAATAAACACACCCTTCGTTTAATGTAAAAACCGAGCGGGGCAATAATTACTCAGCATCGACTGAGAAACCCAGTGGATACTGGATGTCCAAAACGTCTGCTGGTTATTGGTGGCTGGGAATGACAACTGAATGAACAAGAGCTACAAATGTGTGCTTTGGAAACCCATGTAATTATCATAGGTTGCATCCCAAATGGCAACCTATTCCCTATATAGTTAAAAATGTATATATTTCACCTTTATTTAACCAGGTAGGTTAGTAGAGAACAAGTTCTCATTTACAACTGCGACCTGGCCAAGATAAAGCATAGCAGTGCAACACAAACAACAACACAGAGTTACACATGGAATAAACAAACATACAGTAAATAATACAATAGAAAAAGTATATTTACAGTGTCTGCAAATGAGGTAGGATAAGGGAGGTAAGGCAATAAATAGGCCATAGTGGCAAAATAATTACAATTTAGAAATTAAACACTGGAGTGATAGATGTGCAGAAGATGAGTGAGCAATAGAGATACTGGGGTGCAAAGGAGCAAAATAAATAAATAAATAAAACTATGGGGATGAGGTAGTTGGATGGGCTATTTATAGATGGGTTATGTACAGGTGCAGTGATCTGTGAGCTGCTCTGACAGCTGGTGCTTAAAGTTAGTGAGGGAGATATGAGTCTCCAGCTTCAGTGATTTTTGCAGTTTGTTCCAATCATTGGCAGCAGAGAACTGGAAGGAAAGACGGCCGAAGGAGGAATTGGCTTTGGGGGTGACCAGTGAAATATACCTGCTGGAGAGCGTGCTATGGGTGGGTTCTGCTATGGTGACCAGTGAGCTGAGACAAGATGGGGCTTTACCTAGCAAAGACTTATAGATGGCCTGGAGCCAATGGGTTTGGCAAATATGAAGCGAGGGCCAGCCAACGAGAACATACAGGTTGCAGTGGTAGTTAGTATATGGGGCTTTGGTGACAAAACGGATGGCACTGTGATAGACTGCATCCAATTTGCTGAGTAGAGTGTTGGAGGATATTTTGTAAATGACATAGCCGAAGTCAAGGATTGATATTATAGTCAGTTTTACGAGGGTATGTTTGGCAGCATGAGTGAAGGATGCTTTGTTGCAAAATAGGAAGCCAATTCTAGATTTAATTTTGGATTGGAGATGCTTAATGTGAGTCTGGAAGGAGAGATTACAGTCTAACCAGACACCTAGGTATTTGTAGTTGTCCACATATTCTACGTCAGAACTGTCCAAAGTAGTGATGCTGGACGGGCGGGCAGGTATAGGCATCGATCGGTTGAAGAGCCGATTAGTTTTACTTGCATTTAAGAGCAGTTGGAGGCCACGGAAGGAAAGTTGTATGGCATTGAAGCTCGTGTGGAGGTTTGTTAATACAGTGTCCAAAGAAGGGCCAGAAGTATACAGAATGATGTCGTCTGCGTAGGGGTAGATCAGAGAATCACCAGCATCAAGAGCAACATCATTGATATGTGCAGAGAAAAGTGTCGTCCCGAGGATTGAACCCTGTGGCACTCCCATATAGACTGCCAGAGGTCTGGACAACAGGCCTTCCAATTTGACACACTGAACTCTGTCTGAGAAGTAGTTGGTAAACCAGGCGAGGCAGTCATTTGAGAAACCAAGGCTGTTGAGTCTGCCGATAAGAATGTGGTGATTGACAGAGTCGAAAGCCTTGGCCAGGTCGATGAATACAGCTGCACAGTATTGTCTCTTATCGATGGCGGTTATGATATTGTTTAGGACATTGTGCATGCCTGAGGTGCACACATGACCAGCTGGGAAACCGGATTGCATAGTGGAGAAGGTACGGTGGGATTCAAAATGGTCGGTGATCTGTTTGTTAACTTGGCTTTGAAGACCTTAGAAAGGCAAGGTAGGATAGATATACAGTAGGTCTGTAGCAGTTTGGGTTTAGATTGTCTCTCCCTTTGAAGAGGGGGTTGACCGCGCCACATTTCCAATCTTTGGGGATCTCAGAAGATATGAAGAAGAGGTTGAACTTAGTAATAACGGTTGCAACATTTGCGGTAGATAATTAAAAAAAAGAGAGAGTCCAGATTGTCTGGCCCGGCTGATTTGTAGGGGTCCAGATTTTGCAGCTCATTCAGAACATCAACTATCTGGATTTGGGTGAAAGAGAAATGGGGGAGGCTTGGGAAAGTTGCTGTGAGGGGTGCAGGGCTGTTGACCGGGGTAGGGCTAGCCAGGTGGAAAGCATGGCCAGCCGTAGAAAAAATCTTATTGAAATTCTCAATTATAGCGGATATAGTGATCCCTATGGGCCCTGGTCAAAAGTAGGGCACTATAAATGGAATAAAGTACCATTTGGGATACACTAAATGCTGTGAGATGTGCTGGTGTAATTGGACCATTGCAGACTGCTGTAATAGAGTTGCCAGTTTTAGACTTCACCAGATGGCGCCAAACATGCACTTACAGTTTGAATGGGCAGCCTTATGGACAAATAGAACTTGCTTTACGAAGGTCGCGATGCTTTCAGAAATGCACTGATGCTTCTGTGTTGTAGTTTGACCTTTCAATATCAGAAATTAACATTTAGTCCTGCACAGATTTGATAGAGTACTGTGAAATAACCGTGAATCACAGGAGGTTGGTGGCATCTTAATTGGGGAGGATGGGCTCGTGGTAAAGGCTGAAGTGGAGTTGGTGGAATGGTATCAAATACATCAAACACATGGTTTCCATGTGTTTAATGTCATTCCATTTGCTCCATTTCAGCCATTATTACTATCCGTCCTCCCCTCAGCAGCCTCCACTGCTGTGAACATAAGACACACAGGAACCTTCAGCCATAAGGACTAGAATAAGGCATTCTTTCTGTATGAATGAGTCAGAATATTAAATGCATCTTGGTAATTGTGTTTGTGTAAGTGGGATATGTTTATAAAAAAAATCTCAACCTGATCATATTAGTCACACTGTTTACATTCAAAGTCCTCTTTAAACTTACACACCCAAAACTAAAAACCACAACCGGATAAGAGCAGAAGACATGTCTTGATTGTCTTTTAGCTTTGTCGCTGGGGTTTATCCGTGACTGAAGAACTGCATATTAAACTATTATTACTCATGCATAGAGCTCAACGTTTCTGAAATATCATTGTTCCGTATATAGAACCATTTCTTATTGACCTAACACACCTACTGTATATCAATCGTTGATGTGCTCTGCTTGGTTGATGGCAAATTGCTATCGAATGTTCTACATATTGCACATTACACATGTTGGGAATAAAATATAGATTGAGTTTGAGAGAGAGCGAGAGAGAAAAAGATCAAATCACATTTGATTTATCACATGCACTGAATACAACTGGTGTAGACTTTACTGTGAAATGTCTGCTAATGAGCCTTTCCCAACAATGCAGAGTTGAAAAATAAAATAGTAACAGAAAAGGAATAAAATAAAGTACACAAGAACAGAGCTATATGCAGGGAGTACCAGTACCAGATCAATGTGCAGTGGTACGAGGTATTTGAGGTAGATATATACTAGAAGGCATGGTAAAGTAACTAGGCATCAGGATAAATAAAAATAATAATAGTGAAATAAAGAACAAAGAGAGAGAACGAGGCAGACAGAGAGAGAGGGAGACAGAGAGGGTGACTGAGGCACTCAAACTCCTGACTCACTGTCTGCTGGCTTCCAGACGTCGTTTGCTGTCTATGCCAAACTTGTATCTTGCCCCATCCCTGATGCACCATATCCAAGACTGATACTAGTAGTCACATCCATCTATAGTATATCTGGAATGTCAGACTAGTTAGGCGTCAGGCGTTTCCTTTTTCTATAATCTGTCCTGGTCTGAGTCCAAATTTGAAAATGTTGGTTCCAACCACTGTCTTTGTGAGACGCAGATGTCTTTGTGAGATGATCCCCGCATATGTGGTTCCCACCGTGAAGCATGGAGGAGGAGGTGTGATGGTGTGAGGGTGCTTTGATGGTGACACAGTCAGTGATTTATTTAGAATTCGAGGCACACTTAACCAGCATGGCTACCACAACATTCTGTAGTGATATGCCATCCCATCTGGATTGCACTTAGTGGGACTATAATTTATTTTTCAACAGGACAATGACCCAACACACCTCCAGGATGTGTAAGGGCCATCTGACCAAGAAGGAGTGTGATGGAGTGCTGCATCAGATGACCTGGCCTCCACAATCACCCGACCTCAACCCAGTTGAAATGGTTTGGGATGAGTTGGACCGCAGAATAAAGGAAAGCAGCCGACACGTGCCCAGCATATGTGGGAACTCCTTCAAGACTGTTGGAAAAGCATTACAGGGGAAGCTGGTTGAGAGTGTGCAAAGCTGTCACCAAGGCAAAGGATGGCTACTTTGAAGTATCTCAAATATATTTTCATTTGTTTAACACTTGTTTGGTTACTACAGGATTCCATATCTGTTATTTCACAGTTTTGAAGTCTAAAATGTAGAAAATAGTAAAAATAAAGAAAACCCCTTGAATGAGTAGGTGTGTCCAAACTTTTGACTGGTACTGTATGTATATAGTGGGAGAACAAGTATTTGAATCACTGCCGATTTTGCAGGTTTTCCTACTTACAAAGCATGTAGAGGTCTGTAATGTTTATCATAGGTACACTTCAACTGTGAGAGACGGAATCTAAAACAAAAATCCAGAAAATCACATTGTATGATTTTTAAGTAATTAATTTGCATTTTATTGCATGACATAAGTATTTGATACATCAGAAAAGCAGAACTTTATATTTGGTACAGAAACCTTTGTTTGCAATTACAGAGATCATACGTTTCCTGTAGTTCTTGACCAGGTTTGCACACACTGCAGCAGGGATTTTGGCCCACTCCTCCATACAGACCTTCTCCAGATCCTTCAGATCCTCCCTTTGCAGAAAAGCATCCCCAAAGAATGATGTTTCCACCTCCATGCTTCACGGTTGGGATGGTGTCCTTAGGGTTGTACTCATCCTTCTTCCTCTAAACACGACGAGTGGAGTTTAGACCAAAAAGCTATATTTTTGTCTCATCAGACCACATGACCTTCTCCCATTCCTCCTCTGGATTATCCAGATGGTGATTGGCACACTTCAGACGGGCCTGGACATGCGCTGGCTTGAGCAGGGGGACCTTGCATGCGCTGCAGAATTTGAATCCATGACGGCGTAGTGTGTTACTAATGGTTTTCTTTGAGACTGTGATCCCAAGCTCTCAGGTTATTGACCAGGTCCTGCCGTGTAGTTCTGGGCTGATCCCTCATCTTCCTCAGGATCATTGATGCACCACGAGGTGAGATCCTGCATGGAGCCCCAGACTGAGGGTGATTGACCGTCATGTTGAACTTCTTCTATTTTCTAATAATTGCGCCAACAGTTGCTGTCTTCTCACCAAGCTGCTTGCCTATTGTCCTGTAGCCCATCCCAGCCTTGTGCAGGTCTACAATTTTATCCCTGATGTCCTTACACAGCTCTCTGGTCTTGGCCATTGTGGAGAGGTCTGTTTGATTGAGTGTGTGGACAGGTGTTTTTTATACAGGTAACGAGTTCAAACAGGTGCAGTTAATACAGGTAATGAGTGGAGAACAGGAGGGCTTCTTAAAGAAAAACTAACAGGTCTGTGAGAGCTGGAATTCTTCTTCCTACCAACTTCTGGTTGATCAAATACTTACAGTATGTCATGCAATAAAATGCAAATTAATTACTTAAAAATCATACAATGTGATTTTCTGGATTTTTTTTTAGATTCTGTTTCTCACAGTTGAAGTGTACCTATGATACAAATTACAGACCTCTACATGCTTTGTAAGTAGGAAAACCTGCAAAATCGGCAGTGTATCAAATACTTGTTCTCCCCACTGTACACACATACAGTATATTAAAATACAAAAACACATTCATGGGACGCACAAATAAAACATCACCCAGAAGAACATTTACATTCCTCGACAAATAAGTCTCCAGTCAATAATTTAAATTGCCAGAAAAGCACCAGAACATCAAGATTGAATGTTTTTGGAATTTTGTTCAAGCAATATGGTGCCGCATTAAAACTAAAATACCCTCGGAACCTCAAGAGTCAATCAATCCAGTGAATGGGTTAGGCAACTCAAGTGTCTACACTTCAACAGCAAAGTTAGATAAGATGGAAGTTCATGATGTAGGGCCCACAAAAGGGAGTAATACAGAGATCTATGAGTCTTTAACGAAGTCCAGACAACCTTTTGACATAGGATGCAGTGATGAGTATCAAACCTGTCACCTGCAACAAAACGAAGGGCACTTTGGTGGTGAGAATCCAAAGGTTTAAGACGATTAGCAGCTGCACTTTGATGAACAACATCACATAATCAAGAACAGATAAGAAGGTCGACTGAATAATCTGCTTCCTACTGCTTACAGAAAGGCACAATCTGTTTCTGTAGAAAAAGACAACTTTAAATCTTAGTTCATCTATATGTTTTTAAACGTCAAATCCGTATCAATCCAAAAAGCCTAGGTATTCATTTGCGGGAACATGTTCTATTGGAGAACCATGTAATGAGTGAACATGTAGTTCATGTGAAACAAGAGTTTAAAAACAACATGCATTTTGTTTTGCCTGTGAACTTCAACTTAGCGCGAACAGTTTCAGTCAGCCTGACATTACCTGGCCCTTACCAAGGACTATTTTGAGGAAACATTCAGTCTTTCCTGTGTCTAGACCCTATCTATCCATACTACCCTTTAATGTAACTTTCCAGGCAATTAGTGGGCCTACATGTTTAATGGTTCGCCAGTTACACATTGAATGCTTGACTTGCATTCTAGTATAGAAGAAATGCTAAATTGTCCAATCAACAAGGATTGTGATCCAATGATTGTATGCAAATTCACCATTTACATATCACATTATGGCTGTGCAGAAGTCGTATAAATGCATAGGTCTCTGTGAATGAACTATTTTGATGAATCCTTCGAGCCATCGGAATAGTCTGTAAAAGGTAAAGGTTCTCAAACATGGGGTAATGGGTGGAGGGGGAAGCTGGAGGAGAGGGGGATTATGTCAACTTCAGCGTTTGATTCATTTTGGCCTGAGACCTATCTCTGGTGAAGGCGGTAAAGCGGGGAGAGAAGAGAGAGGAGAGAGGAGCGTGCTGATTGATTGCCGCAGGGGGAAGCAAGGTTCTGCACGTTACCTTTTTGATGAATAGGCTGTCAGGGCCCGCGAACAACCAAATATGGCCCCGTAAATGAATGTTTAAGCGGTTATGCTATAAGTATAAATATTAAACGTCCATTAAGGGGGATTACACTTGGTGCCACTTTGAAAAGGGATAATGAAAGGACAGGGCGGGGGGGGGGGGGGGGGGGGGGGGGGGGGGGTAGAGGG
Source organism: Oncorhynchus mykiss (assembly GCF_013265735.2). NCBI lineage: Eukaryota > Metazoa > Chordata > Actinopteri > Salmoniformes > Salmonidae > Oncorhynchus > Oncorhynchus mykiss. Next base: position 70,976,882 of record NC_048576.1, on the reverse strand, counting down.
AGAAAATAACCCTGAACAGTGCAGGTGCATGGCTGCCTGTGTGTTTGTAATTCTCCTCTAACAAATGTTAGAATTCTCAGCAGCGGCGAAAAGTCCTTGACATTAATCTCATTTATTCTGTGTGTGTGTGTGTGTGTGTGTTTGCAAACCTGTGTGTGTTTTCAAGAGGGCGAAAAGAGGAGGACTAAAGATAGGGAGGCTTTAACTTGACAGAGCATGCCAGTGCATCCCCCTTCTCAAATTACGGAGCGATTAAAAGCATCCACGGTGGTGCACTTGGAGTGAGAGTGTGAATAAACGCCTGGTTTAAAGATTATTTGTGCTCAGCATGGAATAATTCCCCCTCCAAAGAGAAATCAATAGCGCTGTGCTGTATGAATACATTTGTGTCACTGCCTGCCGAGGGGACAAGGAGAGGAAACCTTGCTCAGGAAATGGGTTTAGACAACACACATCAAAATGACGAAAACCCACAAATGCCAAACGATCAGTGCTGATCCAGGGAGGAAAGCCTGAGCAACTAAGAAGGCATTGGGAGCAAAACCAGTTCAATATGGAATTTAAAATCATAGGCCCAACCATCTTCAGTCCATTTAGTGACAGGCATGACAAGACATAACGTAATCCAAATTGAATACTAACAGCTCTATTTCACGTACACATCCCTCCCAATGTGATTTCAATCTGTTACAACTCAGTAAGAGAAAATTCAAAGTTTAGGAATCAGTAACTTTTGAAGCTCCTGCATTTGTCTAAATATGCAAATATATTCAACAAGCATTTTTTCAAGTAAGCATATTCCAACTAATGTTTGGCAAACATCCCCTTTTTCATCACCCCCTCCCATATGTGTTTTTCACCCTCATTTGAGTAATGGCTAATCTTTTTCAATTGGGCACAGATCATTTCTGCTTAATTATTATGTCAACTATGCCAAAACAAAAACAAAAATGCACACACACACAAACAGTCTCTTTCTCTCTCTCTCTCTCTCTCTCTCTCTCTCTCTCTCTCTCTCAAATATACTGTACACTCCGGCTCTGCTGGGAGTGTCTTTGTTTTTCCATAGTCCATGTAAAAGGACTCAACATCTCTCTCTCTCTCTCTCTCTCTGTCTCTTTCTCTCTCTGTCTCTCCGCTCCTCTTCCTTGTTGCAAGACCAATACACAACATTATAAACTTAGTAATTAGTGGCTTGCGTAGGCCATTTACTGAATTACCTTCAAACATTGACACACGATCTGCATGTAAGTGAAATAGTTCTATTGAATAGTTGCCGTGCATTTCCATATCTTCAGACTGTGCTCTCTCATCCTCACATTGGCTAAATGATGAACGCCAGCTCTCTGTCTGGGACTGATCCTGAAAGAGCAAGACAGACAGGAGATCAATACACACAACTGCCCATCCCATCTCTGTTCTGTGCATTGGCTTTTCCTTCTCTTCTCTTAAACCCCCCAACCCAACCCAACCCATGCCCTGCCACTCCGTCCTCTCTACAAACACATGCCGTCTCCTCCTTCCAAACCTTCCACCTCCACTTCGCTCAGTCCTCCATCCTGCTTTATAAAAAATATGATCCAATTGACCCAAAAGCCGCTGAGAAGCGTTGCTCTATAAACAGACTGATGCTCAATAGGAGGCGCTGAGCACCCCAGGAAGAGAACGACTGCTGTAGTGGATTGGTGCGTTTCTGATGGAGGTCGTGGAGGGGGGCGGGATAAGTGTGGGTGGGGGGACATCTAGCATCTGAGTAGTTTGGCATCATTTATCAGTTTTATTGCTTTACTGTCTTGTTGCTATCTGCCACCATCCCTGGCCAACCCCCACTGCCCCTTCCTGCACCCGTGACCCCTGTTCCTATGCCACGTTCCCTTCGATCACTCCAGGTTCCTCCTGTGCAATTAAGCGGAGGCAGAGGGCGGGCAGATGAAAGGTGTGACATTTTGCTTTTGACTGCAGATGAATTCGGAGCAACGGAACGGACGGATGTGTCCAGGCGTAAATATGGATTTATTTTCCCTGCGTTCCCACACTGCTCCACTTTCCTCACTCCCGCTCTCTGAAGTGATGGGACCTGGCTTTAAGAAAGGGCGACATGTGCCTTAGACTCATCCTAAATCATGAGTTGACAGTTTAAAAGGGCACGATGCAATGGAAGTTTTTTTTTTATGTCTCCATGTTATTTTCCCCACTCGATAAGCTGGGCTATGTGTTTTGAACCTGTTTGTGTATTTGGTGGACAGAGTATGTGTCACTGTTTCTCAAAAGGGTGTGTTTTTTGTTGTTGAGTATCTCTCTCCTCCTTGAATCACCCCAGGACAGCATGAAGGCTGTGGGCCCTAAAAATAGTATTTTTGTGTCACCCAAACACTAACAAACACTTTAATAATCTAATAATTAATGTTTGCTCACAGTCAGTCTCAACCCTCTCCTTAGGTGCCCTTAATCTTAAGGATCCGCCCCTTTTTCCACCAATTTTTGCCTGAAATGACATACCCAAATCTAACTGCCTGTAGCTCAGGACCTGAAGCAAGGATATGCATATTCTTGATACCATTTGAAAGGAAACACTTTGACGTTTGTGGAAATGTTAAATTAATGTAGACGAATATAACACATTAGATCTGGTAAAAGATTTATACAAAGATTTTTTTTTGTACCATCATCCTTGAAATGCAAGAGAAAGGCCATAATGTATTCATCCAGCCCAGGCACAATTTTGATTTTGGCCACTAGAAGGCAGCAGTGTTTGTGCAAAGTGTTAGACTGATCCAATGAACCCTCACATGTTTTTTTGGGGGGTAGAACTAGTGAGGATATTGAAAGATGCAGTATGTAACTGTTAAAGGTGACCGGAAAAATTAAATAAATGAAGGTTCTATGATCTGTCGTTCTCATTGAAAACAAGTCTAAGAAGCGGCATATTGTGCACTATTTCTACGTCAGGAGGAAGAGTAGCCTACTAGAGGGACGTTGACGTTGTCAAACCTTATTTAGTTGAGCCAGAGTAGCCTATTCTGACTAAAAATGTAGGCAAACTGAACTTCAGATGGCAGCCACCGTTTTAGAAACCCTTCCCCAGGATCAACACAGTCTGGTGGTTGAATGCACAAGACAAGAGGTTTAAGTGAATGCACAAGACAAGAGGTTTAAGTGAATGCACAAAGACAAGAGGTTTAAGTGAATGCACAAAGACAAGAGGTTTAAGTGAATGCACAAGACAAGAGGTTTAAGTGAATGCACAAAGACAAGAGGTTTAAGTGAATGCACAAAGACAAGAGGTTTAAGTGAATGCACAAAGACAAGAGGTTTAAGTGAAGGCACAAGACAAGAGGTTTAAGTGCCGTTGAACAGGGTATGGTACATCTACATGATATGGTGTAATGGTAATAGCACAATAAGAACACCTCAAACGTCAAGGATCAGGCTACATACACCCAAACGCTTGCTTTCTCTTCTCAAACACAACCTTTGTATTTTGGCACAGTGCCAGATCCAGTCCATGGAAATACAGTAGAAACAGCTGTATCTTTTAGTATCCTTCAGTTTTCTGACCCCATCATTTCAGATTGCACATCTCGTTCATTTTCATCGTCGCTGAAGTGCTTGCTACACACACACACACAGCGATGTACAGTTGGCTGCGGGAGTTTGTACGTCGTATTTACTACTACTAATTGCTGCTAACCATCTTCTGCATCTCCATGTATCTTCTACTGGAAATCTGTGACATTTTGTGTCTTCTGCCCTTTATTTCCTGTATAAAGTGCAGCCAGGGAGCAAACACCAGCCTGCTCTTGCTACCATCAATTTTCCACTTTGCATAACTAACATTACTTGTCGTAAGGCTAACTCTACAAACTTTCGCAACAGCTCCTTCTCCTACCAAGTAAAATTGTGACATCAAGCTTCATGTAAGGGCATATCGTGTGTAGGGTGTCACCCATCTCCACTGCTGTGGCAATCTGTTACATAAAATAAGTATATCAAATTATCACAAATGTTTTAGGTGGGAAAGTGCGCGTTTTACTTTTGACAAAAAATAGCTATTTTGTCCGCTTTCAATAAAATAATGAATTTGTCAAGTTTGCAGATTTGTGAATCATGCATTCACTAACAACGGAGAAGAGCGAGGCCTGGATCCGACAATGTCAAGTATCATATGACCCGTTTTTGTAGCTGTCTCGGTTCTGCAATCCAGGGAGCGAGAAGGGGAGAGGGCAAACTCCACTGAACGAGTTTCAATTTATGGAACCACTTGGGAGTTTCTTGATTTTGGATAAACTTCTCCTTTAAACTTTGCTTCACACTGAAGTATAAATGGTCCTCAACTCTCAAGACGTTCTTTTTTTGAATCACCAGAAGGAGAGGTTAATGGCATAATTATTCTAACAAACGTTTCAATGATATTTAAATGTCATACTTTGGAATATGAGCACAGAAGATATATACAGTACGAGCCTGTGCACATTCAAATGGCAAACCTTTAAGGCATGTTGAAGTTCTAGGCCCATTCAGTAATAAATCTGTCAAATCTAATTTAATAGAGCACAGTAACCTTCATGGGCTATGCAAACTGCTATCATTTGATATAAAGGTGATTTTCATGTAATTGGGACTGGCGAGTGGTGATCATTCCGTCAATGCGTTCTTGGTTACCCGTCAGTAAGGGGAAATAATATCACTTTTCGAATACAGTTTAATAACTAATTGACTTGCCTAATTATCATTTATCGAGGGAAATTAGCATTTGTTTTAATACACTGCTCTCTATAGTTGCCACAGTGTGTCTATTCTTGTTTATAACTTATAGTAATTGCACAAGTATCAGTTGTGTGAAATTGTAGACGTGATTGAGATGGTAAGAGAAATGTACCAGAGTATATCTGAAGACAGGGACATTGAATCATTCTCTACCGCAACCACTAACACCATCCATTGTTTTTTGATTGCTGATGACCTGGCATCCACAGAGGCTGAAGGTCAAAGTTCCTGCCTTCTCCTTCTCGCCAACGACCCCTTAAAAAACTTGAGAAATCCATCATCAATATTGACACAGCTGCTCAGCTTCATTGAAGACTGCTCGCCCCCATTAAACAAAAAAAAATGCCAGGTGCACCAGGTGCATATTTCTAGAAAAAAAAAAAATCTCTCCACTCAAGAACTTGAGCAAAAAGGGATGTGTATGATCCCACTCCAACAGAAACAAGCTCATTTGAGGCAGCCTGTGAACATTGTAGTGTGGGTGTTAAAACGTTTGCAGAGCTGCCTGCCATGATTGCCATCCGTGGCGATTGAGATACTTGGAGAGGACACTTGAGTACCTGATTCATTAAGGTGGGTTTTATACAACAAAGGGAGACAATGAAAAATAATGATGTTCTCCCATGATTTGACCATAATACAGCTCTCTCTATATATATATCTCTCTCTCTCTCTCTCTCTCTCTCTCTCTCTCTCTCTCTCTCTCTCTCTCTCTCTCTCTCTCACTCTCCATTGGAGGAGGATGAGGTAGAACCAAATTAGTGGGTGTAAACATCAGAGCCAGACATTGGCCCAACAGAGACACAGAGGCAGGCGGGTGCACTGAGCTCCTCTGTCTCTCTGTAGCTCCCTAGCTCAGCTTGCCAGTTCACAGAATGTCAAGCGTGCTCCAAACATGCTGCGTTGAGAGAGCGCAATGACACTCAACCTGCTCAGAGACACAGAGAGACCCTTGAGTGCTTCTTTCATGTGTGTTCATCCACGGAGCCATTTAATTCCATTGTTTATTTCCTCTTTCAAGCATTTGTCGGTTAGATCCTGGCTCTATCCCTGGTGGAGCTTCTCGATATGTAGCTAGTGACTCAATAAAGTCTGGGGTTTGTCTGAGTCATTTGTCTGTCTGAGTGACAATGTGATGTGGTCACAGCCGTCACACTGGCATACCCTACTAAAATCAAATGTCATTTTACTCATTCGTCGCATGCTTCGTAAACAACAGGAGCAGACTAACAGTGAAACTTTTCCTTGTGGGCCCTTGCCAACAACGCAGAGAGAAAGAAAATAGAGAAATAATAGAAAAGTAAAACACGTAATAATACAAGTAATAATAAATACACAATGAGTAAAGATAACTTGCCTATGTACATAGGGTACCAGTACTGATTCCATGTGCAGGAGTACAAGATAATTGAGGTAGATACAGGAATAAAGTGACAGATGATAACAGTAGCAGCAGTTTATGTGATGAGTCCAAAAACGTTAGAGCAAAAAGGGTTGATGCAGATAATCCGGGTAGCTACAGTATTTGGTTCACTATTCAACTAACTATTTAGCAGTCTTATGGCTTAGGGGTAGAAGCTGTTCAGATGCCTGTTGGTTCCAGACTTGGTCCATTGGTTCCGCTTGCCGTGCGGCAGCAGACAGAACGGTCTATGACTTGAGTGGCTGAAGTCTTTGACAATTTGTAGGGCCTTCCTCTGACACTGCCTGGCATAGAGATCGTGATGTACAGTGTTAGGCTGTACGTACTACCCTCTGTCGCGCCTTGCCAAGCAGTTGCCATACCAAGTGGTGATGCAGCCAGTCAAGATGCTCTCAGTGGTGCATCTGAGGACTTTCTGAGGATCTGAGGCACTTCAGCCTCCTGAGGGGGAATAGGCGTTGTTGTGCCCTCTTCACGGCTGCATCAGTGTGTGTGGACACAGAGGAACCTGAAGCTCTAGCATGTAATATGAATGTTAGATTACATGAACACTCAATGTTGGACAACATCGGTTTCCCTTCTTTATTGGCTTGATCGACCAATCGCGGGGGGACAAAGCATCCATCAGACAACAACAGGACCAATCAGGAGCATTGATCCACTAAGGCTCCCAATCAGCAATAATCAGCCCGCTCTTTAGCCCAGAGGATACCAGACTATTGATCTTAACATAGTCTCTTAACTCTTCAAGCATTCTTTTTCATTAGTACTGTGACCTAACGGCACACAGAGACAGTGAGAGAATTGCTCTGGAGAGGGAGAGAGAAAGACAGAGTGACTGAGTGAGAGAGAGACAGAGAGAGAGAGAAAGAAAGAGAGTGCAAGAGAGAGAGAGAGAGAGAAGCAGTGAATAAACAGCCAGCAATTAAGAGACAGATGACAGTTGTCTTTCAAGGGAATTCTCTGAGAAAGGGAAGGCGTTGGGAAGTTAGAGGCAAATTAGCCTCTTTCTGATAACTGAACTTCAAGAGAAGAAGAGTAAGGGTGTTATAAAAAATGACAGTTTGTTAAGGAGATCCTTCATAATTTCCATGCAGCATACAGAAACATTTTAGGATATGTGGATCATGGATGATTGTTCTTTCCAGAGAGAAAGAGAGATGGTGGGAGATTGTGAGGACGAGATATGGATGGTGGGAGACACAAAGACCATTAAGGCTTTGTGGTTAGTGATGGGTCAGCTGAGGATAATAATAGATCTGGCTGGATCTAGCTACACACAGAAGCAGTTTGATGACCCAGCCAAAGTCACATTCAGTCTGGCTTTGAGAAAATAGCTGTGACTATACTGAAAGGCCAAGAGAGGGAAGATGGTTTCATTCTGTTGAAGCGGTCATCACCACTGAGCTAAAAATATCACCCAAACCATAAGGATACAGTTACTGTTGTGTCTAAATTAGATGATTGATTGATCCAGCCATATTAAGTAGCATCAAAGGAATCTCTTGACATTCTGGAGAGAAACAATAACATTTATCAATATAAAATTGATTGAAATGGGAACATGCCTTTGATTGGGCCAAGTGTGAGTACTTTATGATTTGTATTTACTGACTAAGAAAAACCCAGTCAATGCCTGTGGCTGGAAAAGAAACACTACATTTGATTTACTTATTTCCCCCGATTTGCTTAAATCTCTGCCTAACTTCCCCAAAGGACCTCTGCTTTAACTGAATGACTTTGGCTGTGTAATTGTTCTGTTCACGTTGGGGGGGAAATCAGTAAGTGTGTATGTGGGTGTGGATGGGCTGTCTTGCCAGGGAGAGGAACCTGGGGAATAATCAGATTGATCTGGAGACAGAGGAACTTACAGCCTGTTTCTGTGTTGGCACAGAAACAAGAGCAACACCAGTGGGTCCCTGATTAAGGCAGCAACACCCTAAGAGAGAGAGAGAGAGAGAGAGAGATAGAGAGAGAGAGAGAGAGAGAGAGAGAGAGAGAGAGAGAGAGAGAGAGAGAGAGAGAGAGAGAGAGAGAGAGAGATATGATGTGTTATTTTATTTGGCACCTAGATTCTGACAGCTTGACATTGATGGATCCCTTCGGTTTTGA